>NC_088301.1:300000-600000 GCF_032854445.1 Liolophura sinensis | reverse complement strand
ACTTGATTTCTCAGAGCACTTGAGAGTTCCAGCCCATCGTCTACTGTGTGTAAGCACTGGCTACTCTCATGACCTTTCAACCCTTGGAATCTACTTGCATTTCGTTAACATCACTGTTCACAGTATTTTGGTCTAACATATCAGTCTTTCCTTGCACCATGCACAACCCAATACCAAGACATGAACAGCACTGCCTCACTGAAATACCATGCCACATTGTACTGAAATGGGCTGAAAAGTACTTGACTTTGAAATCTAAGGCTACATTCACATGGGACGATATGTGTTATCAATTCATCAAATTCTACTTGTTGAGCGAAAATAGAACATTATCTACATGTGACTTGTCAAATTCTCAAAAAAAAAAAAGGACAAAGCTGAGTGTTACCAGTGCGAGGACATCTAGGAGATCCACAGGTGCAGGGCTGTGCTGTAGTCTGGCCACCACCAGGTCCACCAACAGCTGTAACATGTTATAGATACCCTCCTGGATTTCTGTGCCCCATTTATGAACAGCAGACGAGGCCAGCAACTGTAAAACAGTCACACACATGCTATATCACCACTTGTACTCCACTAATGTCCAGGCGTAATAAACGCACCTCATGGGTATTCCACCAGAAAACCCTACTAGCCTAGTATTCTAATTTTAGCTTTTAAACCCACTTTCCCATTCTTCTCTTCTTCTGTTTTTGTATTGATTAACTTTCCTGTAAACTCTGATCTATTTATTTATTTATTTGATTGGTGTTTTACGCCATACTCATTATATATTTCACTTATATGACAGCAGCCAGCATTAAGGTGACAAAGCCCGGGAAACCCACTGCCATCCGCAGGTTGCTGGAAGACCTTCCAATGTACGGCCAGAGATGAAGCCAGCATGAGCTGTACTCAGCGCTACCACATTGGTGAGAGGCACTTACGTCATTGCGCCACGCTGACGTGCTAACTCCCTTGACCAAGCAGGCCCCGTAAACCTTGTCCTAACGATCTAAGGATCTATTAATCATAACCCTGATCTGAGGCTAATGCTTACTTATATGTTCTGCACGCTTGTTTATGTTTTGAAGGGCCTGTAAAATTCAGGATAGTCCAGCTGAATTCCAAGACATCATCAACAAGTCTGGCAGAATAATTTCACCACTCACCTTTTGGAAAGCCTCTGGCATACATCTCTCCATAAACCGTTTACAGTTCTCATCTGAATCAGCTAAACCTGATAAGGTAGAAGTCAAGAAAATGAAAACTGAATGGTAAACTGGTATCCTGGTAAACTATGAAAATGTAAGGGCATATCCTTTCTCTCATATCGCTTTTTAATAAGATTTCTCATTCTACACGTATAACTCTATGTGTCTGAAATCCATAAACCAGCGCCTGTAAGTCTTAACATACATGTACTCATGAAGTCTTCAGTCTTATTTTAAGCAGTTTTCTCAGAAATAAAACATGGGGTGTTTTACCCCAGCTTTGTTACATTATTTATTTATTTGATTGATGTTTCTCAATCAAATACTCAAGAATATTGCACTCATACGACAGCGACCAGCCTAATGTTGGGATTAAACCAAATTCTAAACCCACAACCATTCAGACGTTCAGATGTACACCCACAGAGGAAGCCAGCACGACTTTGTTACATTAGCAGATCACAGAAATGAATACTAGGAACCTTTCCACAATATCAGCATTAATTACCTGCATCTGCTAGTCTGGTAGCTGACAGCAAACATTTCCCGAGTGATTCTTCTCTTTTATAAGGTATAGACCAGTGCTCTGTAAACACACGGCCTTCCAGCTCATACAAATTTGTGACAGGAAATTCCAGAGAATTACTGTCGTCTGCTCCCCCACTGGTTGTCATGGCGTCTGTTTTCTCGCTGGATTCTTCAACCACCTGGGAACAGTAACAAGCCCATCATATATCTGGATGAATTCGTGTCCCACAACAATCCTAAAGCTCCAGACACATTTAAAGCTATGTACAGCTGACATATCAGGAGGCGATTCTAACACACAGCATTGTTACAAGGGCTATTCGGACCCTGAACAAGGCTTAATCCATCAGCCAAGTTGTTCCTCTGCAGTTTAAATATAATGTAATATGTAATACTGTTAAACAGGAAAGCTTTCACCTAAATACATACATGCTGGCTTTACTACATGTATTTGGTATATAAATGCATTACACTGAGCACAATGAGTAGCCAGTTTAACAAAGCACATATATTAATTATCATGCGGGCCAAGTGACTACCATGGTAACCTAATGATTGCAGTATTATCTGTTCATGTAAATATGTTTTACACAGTTTGTAAAACTGCCTCCTGTCCATTACTATCCACAAAAATGGTACAGTTGCTGGTTGATCTTGGCAAGTTTATTAGACCCAGGCTCAATTTTCCTCTATGATCAGCAGCATCAAGTCAACAAACTCATGTATATAAGACTTCAAAAAGGAAGATTTAAAAAAAAGTTGAGATTCAGAATATGCGAACACATAAAATTTTGATATACATCTGAAACACTGTCCCAAGTTGATTTCTTGGGATGGGTAGTTATCTATGACTTTGACATCAGCTTCATATATCATATTTCTCTTAAATTTTTCTGTAAAGGACGTCATCAAGGTTACCGATGAACAAAGCTTTGTGAAAGTGATGTGAGGAGTTCAGCCCTCGGTATACTGTAAACTTAATGTGAATGGTAACAAACCCAGGGCTCTCCAGTGTGGGCTCAGTAAACAGAAAGACAGAGGACAGTATAACATCCTCGCAGCATCCGCGATAGGGCCATGGCCACTAGTCCGCTCCATGGTTTGACAGCTTTGCACGCAAATGCTAAAGTTGAATGTGATCTTAGAACTTCAACTTAGTTTGTATTACCAGGTATAAAAAAATTCTGTTTCTGGTATGTTCTGATTTTGGGTCTAAACATTCTCATGTGAAGAAAACCTGTGTTTTCCTGCTACTAATATTCTCACTACAAAGCACCTGAAATACTACCAATGTCACAGTAAAACCCTAATCATTCAACTGGACAACTGGTGATGTGTGACCAACCTGAATGGGGACAGATATCGCTTGTCTCATGCAGGATTACATGCTACATACTACATGTACCACATGCTGACTACAATGATCTAATCGTATCAGTGATTAATGATTTCTCCTCTGTCTCACAATTCCCAACCAAGCCTCCCATCCCACCCCTCCCACTGTTTGGTTTCCTCACCTACTCAAGGCATTTTCACTGGCCTGAAGATTCTACATGTCAAAATTAACGTCAAATCTAAATTTTTTCCCATTTTAAGGTTATTTGTCTATTAATCATATAGTTTATTCTTAGTTTAGTTTCTAAGCTCTCCGACTTATATATCTAAAGTTAATCATACATAATGCCAAATGACTGTCACTGGGCAACTCTTTGAGAGCAAGCACGATTCAATAGAGTGCTCAATTCTATTTTGTCTCACTTACAGAAATTGCAACGAAGAAATTATTCTGATAAAACTGGCTTTAACTGAGTTGTCCCCACTACCAGCAGCTCTTTTCAAATTCTGATTTTTAAGAAACCTAGTCATAATAGTCATAATATAACTCTGACAACATTTCATAAAGATCAATAACTTTCCATCATACAGTTTCTTTCCTTTTTTTGTCTTGCCCATCACTATAACATGTTAATTACCACTCTGTTAAAAGGCAGTGTGAGCATGTAATTAAAGTAAAAAAAAAGTAGTTTAATCTAGTTTATAGATTTATAATATATATAATTTATGAATTTGTCCTAATTAATACAGGTAAAGGCTATGTAAATAAAAAACCTAAATATTAAAATCTTAAGAGTTCAATGACTGTAAATCTATAAATATAAACAGTACACAGTGGAAAACACAAAATCAAATGGAAAATGCTATGGTACACCAACAAACACATAGATATATATAGGACTAGATAATATATACATGAAGAAATTTCAACATACCCTTATCCAAACATACATAACTCAGTTAACGAATCAGTACTAACAAGCTTCATAATAATAACAACTGCTAAGTAAACATAACACCAGCCCAAGAAAGGGCGCTGAAAAGCTAACAGAAACACTGTGAAAACCGATACAGTGACAGTGCTAATTGTTTCCAGTTATCAACATATTATTATGTCAAAGCTAATTAGTTAGGCCTGACTAAACACATTGTGAAACTTTAACCTCGGACAAACAAGAGTAATTGAGATATTTAAATGTTACATAAAAACACTTAGCAGCAGGTAACAACTGAGAGTTGACCACAGTACATAGCTGCACGTCATGTGCTAAATGGGTTACTTAATGGCACTGAAAAAAAATAGGTCAACTTGTACGGCATTGACCTGACAAGTCCTGTAGCAATATTGAGTGTAGTAATCGGCACACAGACTCATTTCAGACGGCTCTGGGGCGTGCAAAGTTGGTGCTGCAACTGGTGAAAAGGTCAGTGTAGTTTTAGGAGCCAGGCAGGGCAACATTAGGTCAATGGTCACTTCGACCTAGCTCTTAATGTACAAGTCTTCTTTTGGAAGTGCTTACCTCGGTCTCCACAGCCTCGTCGTAACTTGGCGGAAGGGACGGTCCGTACACTGGCAACTGAATTGTCACCGAGCTCGGCTGATAATGAACGTCTTTCATTTCCACGTCCAATTCGTCCACAGTATCATACGATGAACTTGGGTGCTCGTTTGTCAAAATAGCCACGGCTTCATTTAAATCGTTCTTTCCCAAGCGGAGAGCTTTACGCACATCTTCCACGCTGGGGAATCCCATCGCCAAAAGTGTTTTCACGTGGTCCTCGTCTATTTCCATTTCAAAATGAAATACTTCATCAATTTGGTAAATTAGTCAATCATTAATTTGGGCTGTTATGACGGCGTTCCTGGAATCATATCGTCAAATCACTACAGACCCACCCAGGACACCTTCCCATCGCCGCCATGATGCTCCCCGTGTTTCTCTTTTCCAACAGGAGATTGCTTAACCAAGGGACGTCACTCTCCAGCAAGTTGAAGACCGTGCAACATATAATCTTGTGAATGGAAAAGACGTATGTAGCCACCACTCATTTTATTTATGTATTTATTTTATTGATACTAATACTTAAGCTTAACTCAAGAATAATAACTAGATATGCGCATGTTTCTTGGCCTACAGGGCGTTTTCTTAAGGGGTTGACTTTATTCAACTTCATACCAATACCCAGAGCGTGAGAGGCAACAAAAAAGATAGGCCTAGGCCTATATGGATGTACATATTTCTGACGTATTAATATATTTATCTGATTGTTGCTTACAGGCCATAAAGGAGAAAGAACCGAGAAAATCCGCTTACACGAATCAAATAACAGTCTTTTGTTATTTGCTACTGGTCATTGACAAGTTCTCAAATGTGATAAGAGAGAATTTTAGTAGCAAAGTTCACAGTCAAACACATTTCATCCTCCATGTCAGTTCATTCTAGGTGGACCCACAGAAAACATTTTCAATACCGAACTATGTCAGGTCAGGTGGGTGTGTAGTGGATCCAGCGATATACAGACTGGACGTAATGCAGTATGTAGCCATTCAGTGAAACAAACTGGACGTAGGCCTAATGGTGTGAAGCGGATAAAGCGGTATAGGCCTACAAATAGGACGTAATGCAGTATGCAGCCATCCAGTGAAACAAACTGGACGTAGGCCTGATGGTGTGTAGCGGATCCAGCGGTATACAAACAGGACGTAATGCAGTATGCGGCCATCCAGTGAAACAAACTGGACGTAGGCCTAATGGTGTGTAGCGGATCCAGCGGTATACAAACAGGACGTAATGCTGTATGTAGCCATCCAGTGAAACAAACTGGACGTAGGCCTAATGGTGCGTATCGGATCCAGCGGTATACAAAGTGGACGTAATGTTTTACGTAGCCAATCCAGTGAAACAAACTGGACGTAGGCCTAATGGTGTGTAGCGGATCCAGCGGTATACAAAGTGGACGTAATGCTGTATGTAGCCGATCCAGTGAAACAAACTGGACGTAGGCCTAATGGTGAGTATCGGATCCAGCGATATACAGACTGGACGTAATGCAGTATATAGCCATCCAGTGAAACAAACTGGACGTACTCGTGTGTAGCCTATCTAGCATCTAGCGGTACACAAACAGGATGTAATACTGCGCAGCCGATGCAGGGGTGGGGGGGGGGGGGAGGGGACGGGGAAGTAATGATGTGTAGCCAGTACAGCGGTATATTTATTATACCCACTTCTGTCTATCCGTAGAAACTGATCAGAGCCCGGATCAAACAACGGCACCACATCAGATACTGACAGGTACTGACGTCAACCGCAGCCAGTCCTGGCGGCGGTGGGTGGATTCAAGATTATGATCTCATAATTATAAAGGAAACTTTGGTGATGACATGGAACCATTTAGTGAAAGCCATGGTTAATTGAATGGAAGATGAACAGAAGAAAAGAATAAACGCGTCATGAATTTGTACATATACATTAGCATAAATATCCTATTTAATTTTAACGCTGACATGTACATGTAGGCCTACATGGCTTTTGCATGAAATACAAAATCTGGTTTGTGAAGTATTGGAAAGCAGTTTCAGCATACAAGAACACCAGAATTCACACACCGGTATATGGATGTGAGGATTCGGTACAGGCCTAAGCTACATCTAAAAATCACACGTGGTTACACGTGTATTGTATTGTATTGTATTGTATTTATTTATTTGATTGGTGTTTTACGCCGTACTCAAGAATATTTCACTTATAGGCCGGCGGCCAGCATTAAGGTGACCGGAAACCGTGCAGAGCCCGGGGGAAAACCCACGACCATCCGCAGGTTGCTGGGGAGACCTTCCCACGTACGGCGTGTATTGTATACAGCTGTATACACAAAGTATGCACCCAGCGTTCACCAGCATACAAACACTGTCCTGGAACCATGCTGTAATAACCTTATCATCTAATTACCTGCTTTCCAAGTAAAACGAGAAGGATATTGAAAATCTAATAAAAGAACAATGTAGGCCTATTGTATGCTTGGAGTTCTACACTGAAAAACCTATCTGTTAATTTTAACAGAAAGTGTGTTGTCTGAGTGATGTTAGAATGTTATACTGCGTCCTTCAACATAACATACTGATTATATAGTCTAACAGAATCTTTATGTTGAATTAATAGAACATGTGTGTTATATTTAACAGAATACATTCGCTCATGCAGACAACAGACTTTTTGTTAAATTAAGAGATTAAGTTTTTGAGTGTACGTCGTATATACTTGACAATTTTCATTTATATGATGACGAGGAATCGCGAGGAGTGTGTACAAATGGTGTGTGTTTTTGTTCCTCGAGTTTGTTTTTCGAGTCCATGCCACCAAAGTGCTGCCGCCCTCTAAAATATCCTGCCGGAGAAGACTAGCGTAGGTGTACAACATCGCTGTACAACTGTATTATTCCATAAGATTTAAAGCCCACGAATGGGATCTTTCATGTACTGAGTAATGCTGGAATGTATTCTGCTATTGCAGCAAATTATTGTGTTAAATATAACACATATGCTGTATTAATTCAACATATAAAGATTCCAGTAGACTAACAAGATATTATATTGAATATAACACAGTATTATGTTATAATAACAGAATATATTGTAGCATCACTCAGATAACAGCCAAATTCTTCTCAGCTTATCAACAAAATAAATAGCAAAAAATTCATCAGTACCTAACCACTCGTTTGGTGACGCCATTTTGCCATTTTAAAGCTATTGGAGTGAGGTCACAAAACCTAGGCGCTCCCCCGTACCACAAGTATTGAACAATGTGACAATGAGAAAATGCAAACAACAACGCGTAATACTCGACCAAAGAGTATCAGCTCTGTTCCGTGTCCAGAGGGCCTATGATTCTTTTAGTTGGCGCTCGGTCAGGGCGATATTTGTGACAAAAGCGTCGTGTTTTAGCGGTCCTCGTCCTGCGTGGGATTTTACCGAACATAGCAGGACCTTCTGATTGATAACAGACTCTTTTATTCAGATTTTGGGAAGATATTTTCGTAATTAATCTAACTTTGCTAAGGAAAAATAACGCACAGTCACAACATTTTTCTTCAAACAATGACTCGCGAGATGGTTTTCTGGCCAGCTGATCCCGAGAAGTTACTGCAGCATCCTGTCCAACATGTACGCATTGTGAAATGGGCAGCCCTTCTCATTTCCCTGTTCGTACATGTGTTGTCAAAATGCTTCAGTTTAACACTTATACTAACCGCAAAATCCAATTTATTGCATCGAAATCTGTCTATACACTTGTAACAAACCACACTGACAATCGACAGCTAATAGCTTTTTTTGACGCGACAGCCAATTATCACGTGACGCTTTCAGCGCTAGTGATTGGCCCAGTTTAAAAGGGCTTCTACAACATGGCTACTCGGAGTGAATTGTCCGTCAGTGCTATATCCCCAATGCTGAACGTTATCTTCTCGGCATTCAAAACTTTATACAATTTTTTACATAGTTTTCTGTGATAACTATGTCCTATATCAGTTTTTTATGTTTATATAGCGACAGACTTTATGTTCACTTTAACATGAACAGATTAATGTTTTAAGTGTACCTGTTTGAATATTTTAGAAAGTGACGGAGATTGAAATGTTAAAACATAATCTCCATTTAACGCATTAATACGTGTTTTACATGAAGTATATCAATTCATCTTATTCTGGAAAAACTAAAATGAACCCCACAATTTATACTAAGGCTGACAGCACAAGCATAGATGACTTCAGTTGTGCGAATTAGAAAACAAATGTTAACATGACCGTATTTGATTCATAAGTGTATTAAACAGAAAAATAGTTGCATACACTGCATGTCCATAATAGCTATAAATGTCATCGAACATTGATTTCTCCCTGTCATTTGTACATAGGCCTACATATAGACACAGATTCAGCCATGGTAAACATAAGGGCCATAAACATATAGGCCTATGTGTATACGAGGCCTACACATGCACTTAGTTAGCAAAATATTTAATATACATGTAAATGCAACATCCCATGCACTATTCAGACCGTGTATATAGGCCTATAACCGTAGGAGTACACTCATATATATTCCTCCAAGCATGCGAAACGTGCTATTGCTCATTTAACAGTCCCACACACAATATCCAGGTTGACTGGAAACTGCTATATATTCCCTAATTGTGGGTAGCTTATACTGCGGTATTTAGATCAGTCAGTGCATTGTGTATGGCTACGATACAGATGTTTACAAGTAGCACAAGTACGCATACATACAATGTCTACCAGGCAAACGCTAGCTTACGTCAACCTATTGTTAGAACACGAAAATATGCTCAAATTGAAAATCTAAAACAAAATGTAACAAAAAGAGGCAGCTTTCTCTTTCTGAGATTTAATAGAAAGCAACTTCACTATCATTGAATTTTACGTCCACAGACCCTGCCGGCCTAACCCATGCTTGACTGTTGATCGCAGCCATCCAGAGGGAATCAAGGCAATCGGCTTGACTTTGATTATTGAATAGTGTTAACCGTATAGCATTTCGTCCAGACACGTGTTCACGGTCTACATAGATTTTATAAAATACAAAAATTTGTTTTAGGTCTGACCTCACCACTAAACATTAAGTACCTCTTAAAATATCATTTATAGCCTGATATACATGTATAAATACAGTTCTTTATCAGTTTAATATCATAATAAAGTTTGTCGTTCTGAGGAGATAACTGAGAACGAGTCCTGAGTGCTGACACGGATTCTCTCCCCTGTTCTGTCGCAGCACGCAAATCTCCTGCCGAACACGAGACAGTTGAACAGGCCCTGGAGGGGGTTGAGAAACGCCTAGTGGAAAAACAATACAAAACTGGTACAGATATATCCGATTACAAAGGTAAATATCTGAGTAATTATATTTATTTAATAGCTGTTTAACGTCACAGTCAAGAATTTCCGAGTAAACTATGTAGTAAATAAAAATTCATTCCCGTTAACTGTGTCCAGTACAGGCCAAATTAACTGAGCACCTCATATAACGTGTTTGTCTCTTAATACAAAATTACTTCATTACAAATATTGACTTCCACAGGCCGTGAATTTGTGTGCGAAAACGATGATGAGATAGCGGACAGACCTAATGTTCCGATGTTTCTGAAATCGTATTTATGTGGATTTCTTACATAGGCCAAATTTTGAAGCAAATTAATACATAGTGAATTATAAAGTTTGATATAAGGATTTTATTTTACCATTGACTCGAAAACAAATTGCCAGTTAATACACTGAAACGTTATCATACAAAGTACCATGCACTGAGAGACATCAAGGTAGACGCTCGGAGGTAACCATTTAGTCAAATGACCTACCTCTATAACCCAAAGCGGGAAGAATACGTTGAAGGTGGACGTGCTTGAGTATATACAGTCAATGTTCAGAGAGATCTGTAACGCGCTGTCGATCTGATTAGGAACCCAGCTATCAAAATAAAACAAACCTTGCTTTCAGATTTATTTATTTTTGTTTACCGACAACATTGTTAGCCCTGTAACATATTTCATCGCGAAGCTGTAAGGTGCGCCCTCACAGTTTACAGTTAACTGAACTACATATATGTAAAGCTTCGTAAATACAATAATCACTATAGCAAAACCTTTAAAAAATATAATTCAGTTAATGTTGTGTGTACTGGAAACTAATCGCAGTGATTTATATATATTTATATATCGATATTTGGGAATATTTGTGAATGAAAAAAAAAAAAGAATAGTTAATCATACCATAATGTGAATAGAAATACTATAGTGATGAACTTCTGTCTGAGTTTAGTCAGCGACTTCCGTTCTGTATCTGTGAACGTGACCGAATAGCTCACCATACGTTTCTTGGCTGCAATGACAGAACACATACTTCTTTAAATGACACGGAAAGTTTAAATATATACGTAAGGTTTTAGCCAGTAGGGTGTTAGAAAAGTTTCTATGTTGTAGCATTGTGAATTTCAGTCACCCATTTACCATATGCTACAAACATGTATGTAACCCAGGCGCCTCTCACCAAGGCGGTCGCTGTGAGTTCAAGTTCAGTCCATGCTGACTTCCTCTCTGACCGTACGCGGAACGGTCTGTCAACAACCTGTAACTTATCGTGAGTTTCCCCGGGCGCTGCCCGGTTTCTCCCCACCATAAAGCTGGCCGCCGTCGTATAATTGAAATATTCTTGAGTACGGCGTAAAACATCAATCAAATAAATAAATAAATACATGTATATATGCACAACACTTAACACACCTAAAAGAACAACAGTGACATAAGAATGGAAACAAAAGCCATTGGAGCGTGCAGAGAATAAGTAAACTTTTCAAAACAATGGCGACTCTGGTCCAGGCGGAATAGACCAACGGCCTATTGGAATGCATGGGTAATAGACCTGTCCGGACTGTGTATCAAGAACACGCCACTGACCAATCATAAGCAGTACTGCTGCAAATAGGTCAATGGGATGTCCCACACATTGGTTATGAATGAATGAATGAATGAATGATTATGGCTTAACGCCACATGGGCAATATTTCAGCCATATCGTGGCGAGCATTGGTTATGAAGGTTCAGTCATTCTGTGACAGCTGCTTTCACCGGGAATAGAATCAAAAGCAACCTTGCCACGAGAAGGGATTGTGGTACATCGGATGTGTTGAATCTATCTGCACGTTGTCCCGAATTCTCGAATTCTTTTAGGCGGAAAGGTATCTCATCATGCTTTTCATGAAGACCGATTGATGAAGAATGATTTGTAGCTTTGTAATACATTTTTGTCGCTAGAATGGTTCGTACCTTGGCGGTGAGTACTCCAGAGGAATACAGGATTGAGTATCAAAACGACCAGCATAGGCATGTAAGCAAAGAAGTACCGGATAATCAAGCGAGGTCCGTCTGCGCAACTGCCAAAAACAAAGAAACGAAAAACATGTTTTCTTACATTTGGTTAAGATTTCTTTTACCGAATTCACCCTGTAGCCAAGAAATCATAAAAGAAGCACTTTTTGAGGTACAAGACTTAATGATAGAAACAATCCTTACCATAATGTTGCACATTTACAAGCCTGTCAGTTAAAGGATATTTCCTATACTGTGTTGTGAAAATCAGCATTTTTAGCCAAGTCAGTTTAAAAAGTGATGGACGTAGAATGATTCAGCAAGATTGCTAGTTCAAAGTACCCAACTCACCTACAAGGTGGCATTTATTTATTTATTTATTTATTTGATGTTTAAGAATTTTCTTTTTATATGACAGCGTCCTGGTTATACCTCAGCCCCTTTGGCGTCCATCTGACAAACCGCTTGATCTACACTCCTAACCGAAATGCTAGATTGCAACACGCCACCTACCGTAGACGGCTACACCCGTCTTCTATATAGACTATCCCACAGCATGTTAAAATGTGTAAGTTTGTGAGGGTTACCTGTAAGGTGGAGTGAGGCCGATGGATACAGAGAGTTGGGATCCTATTGCCATCACACCCGCCAACACCCAGCTGATACTGTGATAGGCTTTACTGGAACTGGGAACACACAAGATATAAATAGATCTTACATCCAGCTAATCAGTCATTACCATAGTTTTCATGGTGTGTTCTTTTGGATGAAGTACATGTATGCCGTTAGCCACCAGCGAGGTGTGTTCCGCTCGTAACATTTGCTCACAACATATGAGACGATGCACCACTGTATGCTGGAGAAACGTCGAGGCGGCATCTACTGGTCACCAAAACCTCCACATACACGTCAAACTCACTGGCTTTAAGCCATGGTCATTGATTCAACCTTTAGCCCCTGAGACACTTTTGTTGGCGGGGTCCTACAGAGGCCAATGGAAAGGTGAGGCCTTCACCTTGAGCTCCTCCAGCTCTCACTGTATTAAGTTAACCGTGGGACCCACCACGGTTGTTCAGTCGTTCAGTTTTGCTGAAGGTAAGGCGACTGTTAATATTAGTTGTTTATTAGTAGTTTAATGTTTAATATATATGTACATTTATGTATTTATACGTTCAGCTTTGTCTCGGGAACTTTGCGCTTAGTCTGCGGTGAAGCTTATGCCATACTGCTATACAGTATGCCCGATATAAACCACCGCTCTTCCCCAGCTACGTGAGCAACCCCCTGACTGAAGGCAGCAGCCGACCCCGTTGGTTAAGGGTGGGAACAATGATCTTTTGGTGAAGCGAGAGCCCCATACCTGAAGAAAACTTATTCTTATAAACTAAACTAAAGTCACCTGTTCCACATGACCATACAACTCTCGAGAAACACGTTGAAACAACACAAAACAACAGATGCTGGAAATGTAATATATTGAAAACAACAATATGTTAGGTCATCCACGTCCAAAGTAAGGAAATGTACATCAGCCCATACAGCCATCACATGTGCCCAACTGGGGTTGGGGTAAAAAAAAAATCGACATTTCAGTTTGATAACCAATCGGGTGAGTTGTTCAGTTGGATAAAGTCGCCTCATCAGTACCTTGTCCCTTGCTTCTACGCATGCAAAAATTCTCCGATGCATAGAAAAAGTCAGTCGTCTGATGATGTTACGTGGGATACATGCCATTCTTCGTCAAGAGCCTGTGCTCGTTGTCTTACGCGGTGACCCAGGGCGTCCCAGAGGTGCTCTATATGAGACATGTCTGGGGAACGTGCAGGCCATGGTAAGACGTTGGCGTCAAGGAAGTTCTGCACGACTTGAGCTTTATGGACTGCTGGCGTTGTCATGCTTGTAGACACCACGTGGATTCTGGCGAGGGAAGGGCAGAAGAATCGGACGTAAAATGTCATCCACGTAACACAGAGCTGTTCCCAGCCATGATGACCAGTGGTGTCCGTTTCTGTCCACAAATCGCTCCCCACACCATCACTCTCCCACCACTATACGGTACCACCTCCTGAACGCAAACTGAATTCCATCAGCTCTGAACAGACAGAAGCGGCTTTCATCTGTGGAGACGACCCGTTGCCAATCACGTCGCAGCCAACGTCGTAAAATTAGTGCGCACCTCAACCTCTGACGACGATTTTGGGCCGTCAATAACTGCCCTCTGAATGGTCGATAAGCCCGGATTCCGTGATCCCAGAATCTCCTTGACTCTGCTGACTGAACAGATGATCTAATGCATTCAGCGATGATGACGTCACAGTCAGGAAGCAATTTCGCAGATGCTTTCGAAGGTACCGGTTTTCCCTGGGCGTGGTTACCCTGGGTCTGCCTGTTCTTGGCCTGTCTGAGGTCCGTCCTGTCTGCCTGTAACGCTGCATCAGATTTGTAACGGTTACACGAGGGCAACCAAAAGTTCTTGCAATGTTAGCATGAGTGGCTCTCATAGCCACCGTACCCAGGGCCCTCTCGCGTTGTTCAAGAGTCAGTCGTGGCATCACTACCGTGTTTCGTAAACACCGTGCAAGTTTGACATACTGACTTTAACGTTTCATACACTTTTTGACCTTGCGGTTTCGGCCCGTCCACTAGTCACATGGTTTTAGAACTTTTCTCTCTCTGTTGCAACGAATTGGTATGGGCTTACATGTAGCCTTCCCCATATAGGAATATTCTTGGACCGAATTTGCTGAAAATGTTTGTTAAGTTTTAATTTATAAGTGGTAAAGTTTCTTTTGGCCATCAATTTATAAAGCGAGAGCTGGATTTGAACACGCCACTTCACTGGCTATACAACGGTTCATAATGAACAAGCCAGATTCTAGTCTATAATGTCTAAGTATCTATGATATGCAGATCATATAGAATATAGATGTAAATGTGTGGATGCGTAATACAAGTGAATATATCTACATGTGGAAGCCGATGTAAATGCGTGGATGCGTAATACAAGTGAATATATCTACATGTGGAAGCCGATGTAAATGTGTTGATGCGTAATACAAGTGAATATATCTACATATGAAAGCCGATGTAAATTTGTAAATGCGTAGTACAAGTGAATATATCTACATGTGGAAGACGATGTAAATGTGTGAATGCGTAGTACAAGTGAATATATCTACATGTGGAAGCCGATGTAAATGTGTGAATGCGTAGTACAAGTGAATGTACCTACATGTGGAAGGCGATGTAAATGTTTAAATGCGTAGTACAAGTGAATATACCTACATGTGGAAGACGATGTAAATGTGTCGATGCACAGTACATGTGCATATGTGAAAGCCGATGTAAATGTGTAAATGCGTAGTACAAGTGGATATACCTACACGTGGAATGCGTAGTACAAGTGAATATATACCTACATGTGGAAGCCGACAAGCTGAGAGTATGTGTCAACGGAATAGAGGAATGTCCAGATGACGGAGGCCCCAAAGCTGAATTGTGTGAAAGCCTGAATATAAAACAAATGACAAGTTTCAAGGTTAATACGAATAAAGGTGGGAGCCGCTCCGGTAGCCTAATTGTCAGAGCGTCCGCCTCGAAGCCGGGAGACCCGGGATCAAACCCGTGCGGGTCGGGTCATCTCAAAGAAATGGTACATGTTGCCGCCTGGCTTGGCGCTCAGCACTGAGAGGTTAGAGCAAGTCAACAGGATTGGTTGGCCAGGTGAATAAAGTGACTGGGTGGGATGCCATGTCTGGTGTCTTCGGCATGCTACTTCAATGGCGGCAGGACTGGGATAAGAGACGCAGTATAAGTACACACCCCTTATGACTCCTCGTCGTCTTATTACTGACAAATTGTTAAGTGCAACGTTAAACCCTAAACATACATGCATACATACATATCAACGTGACATTCCCCCATATACATATGACGCATGCCATTTACTGACTGAGCTATCTCTTTAATAAGTGAGTATAAGGGTTTTCAGCAACAATCAAATAATCAACCCCTTAACCCTCGCCACACCCCCCACCCACTCCCATAACCCCGGGGGTAACAAACGGCATGCATACTTTATATGATTGCGACAGCGACCTTCCGCTTTGTCTAGGAATATTGGTAAAATCTGTGCAGCCTTTCCCCCTCGGCCTTTCTTTATTTAGAATTCACTAGTTCCTTAAGGATAGATGCATGAGTTAAAATGCCATTTGTAATGCGTGATTTAGAACAAAACTTTTGTGGAAGTAAGCCCATGAACTCCTGACTACATCGATGCTAGAAGAGCAGCATCAAGCAGATCAAAGACTAATGATTTCATACGTAGAACAAGAGAACAATATCGGAGAATGGCATGGGTGATACTGTTCATGTAGGTGCTTACCTCGACGATGCTACCCCAGATGAACACGTTCTTCTCCCCGTGGGGTATGGCCTGGTTGTCACACTTATTGTTGGAATAGATCTCGTACCAGGACGTGTTGGTGATGTTCACCCATACACTACTAACATGAGGGGCTTTAGTCAACAACATCGCCATGGAACGGATTATCACACCTGCAATGTGAAGCGGTACTGATCAACTAACTGACGATCACAACTGCAATGTGAAACGGTACTGATCAACTAACTGACGATCACAACTGCAACGTGAAGCGGTATTGATCAACTAACTGACTATCACAACTGCAATGTGAAGCGGTACTGATCAACTAACTGACCATCACAACTGCAACGTGAAACGGTACTGATCAACTAACTGACTATCACAACTGCAATGTGAAGCGGTATTGATCAACTAACTGACTATCACACCTGCAATGTGAAATGGTACTAATCAACTAACTGACTATCACAACTGCAATGTGAAACGGTACTGATCAACTAACTGACTATCACAACTGCAATGTGAAGCGGTACTGATCAACTAAGTGACTATCACAACTGCAATGTGAAATGGTACTGATCAACTAACTGACTATCACAACTGCAATGTGAAGCGGTATTGATCAACTAACTGACTATCACAACTGCAATGTGAAACGGTACTGATCAACTAACTGACTATCACAACTGCAATGTGAAATGGTACTGATCAACTAACTGACTATCACAACTGCAATGTGAAGCGGTACTGATCAACTAACTGACTATCACAACTGCAACGTGAAACGGTACTGATCAACTAACTGACTATCACAACTGCAATGTGAAACGGTACTGATCAACTAACTGACTATCACAACTGCAACGTGAACCGGTACTGATCAACTAACTGACTATCACAACTGCAATGTGAAATGGTACTGATCAACTAACTGACTATCACAACTGCAATGTGAAATGGTACTAATCAACTAACTGACTATCACAACTGCAAAGTGAAACGGTACTGATCAACTAACTGACTATCACAACTGCAATGTGAAATGGTACTGATCAACTAACTGACTATCACAACTGCAATGTGAAGCGGTACTGATCAACTAACTGACTATCACAACTGCAACGTGAAACGGTACTAATCAACTAACTGACTATCACAACTGCAATGTGAAGCGGTACTGATCAACTAACTGACTATTACAACTGCAATGTGAAGCGGTACTGATCAACTAACTGACTATCACAACTGCAATGTGAAACGGTACTGATCAACTAACTGACTATCACAACTGCAATGTGAAACGGTACTGATCAACTAACTGACTATCACAACTGCAATGTGAAACGGTACTGATCAACTAACTGACTATCACAACTGCAATGTGAAGCGGTCCTGATCAACTAACTGACTATCACAACTGCAATGTGAAGCAGTACTGATCAACTAAGTGACTATCACAACTGCAATGTGAAATGGTACTGATCAGCTAATTGGTTATCACACCGGCAACGTGAAAAGGTACTGAACAACTAACTGACTATCACAACTGCAACGTGAACCGGTACTGATCAACTAACTGACTATCACAACTGCAATATGAAACGGTACTGATCAACTAACTGACTATCACAACTGCAATGTGAAACGGTACTGATCAACTAACTGACTATCACAACTGCAATGTGAAGCAGTACTGATCAACTAACTGACTATCACAACTGCAACGTGAAACGGTCCTGATCAACTAACTGACTATCACAACTGCAATGTGAAACGGTACTGATCAACTAACTGACTATCACAACTGCAACGTGAAACGGTACTGATCAACTAACTGACTATCACAACTGCAGTGTGAAGCGGTACTGATTAACTAACTGACTATCACAACTGCAACGTGAAATGGTACTGATCAACTAACTGACTATCACAACTGCAATGTGAAATGGTACTGATCAGCTAATTGGTTATCACACCGGCAACGTAAAATGGTACTGATCAACTACCTGACTATCACACCTGAAAGATAGAAAGGTGAAACGGTACTGACCAGCTAAGTGATTGTCACACTTGCAACGTGAATCGGCAGTGATCAACTAATTGTAACACGTAGCGGCACTGATCAGCTAATTGGTTATCACACCTGCAACGTGAAGCGGTAATGATCAACTAATTGATTATCACAGATTAAACATAAAAATGTGAAACCGTACTGATCAGCTAATTGGTTATCACACCTGCAACGTGAAGCGGTAATGATCAACTAATTGATTATCACAAATTAAACGTAAAAATGTGAAACCGTACTCATCAGCTTATTGATTATCACACCTGAAACACGAAGCGGTACTGATCAACTAACTGATTATCACCCCTGTAAAACGTAGTGGCACTGATCAGATAATTAGTTATCAAAGCTACAACGTGAAGTGGCACTGATCAATTAATTGATTATCACACCTGCAGCGTGAAGCGATACTGATCAACTAACAGATTATCACACCTGTAACATGTAGCGGCACTGATCAGCTAACTGATTATCACACCTGCAACGTGAAGCGGTACTGATCAACCAATTGACTATCACACCTGCTTCGTGAAACCGGATTGATGAACTGACTGATTATCACGCCTGAGTTGCATCTCTTATTGAAACAAATTACCTCTATTGAAGTAATTGTTTCAATAAGCGTTACACTTACAATAATTTCATTTGACGCTACCATAATTATTTGAATAAGCATTGCAATGCCAACCCTTATTGAAATAATATTTCACTAGAGGTTACATTTGCCACGCGTACTGTTTACTGGTACTTAATTTCAATAAGACTTTCAACGCACCTGCATCGTGAATCGGGATTGATTAGCTCATTAATTTATTATTATCTTTCTTTTGATTTATTGCGCTGTGACAAACAATTGTGTAAACATACATAATGTAAAACGGCACAAGAGACATCACTCTTCCTGACACATACTAGCAGACTCAGTCCCTCGGTATCCTTGGTAACGGTGTGCCAGACAGAGGTGATTATACCCTGCTTTTCTCAGGTGATATCAGAAGTGAAGAGACTTTACCATTGACTTTAGCAAGGCTAGTGAGTTAGCTCAGTTAAAGAGCTTTCGTAAATCATAAAAGTCATGACAGAAATTAACTCGCTGTAGCATGGTAACAGCTCTGCGCTCCATTTCATACAATCCATAGGATTCTACGCGAGAGCACATTGTTTGTTGCAATAACGGCAAAACTAAGATAATAGTTTAAATGCCTTCTATTCCGCTTCTATGAAGGAGCCAAGGGGCTCTAGAGCCGCCCCCTCGACGGAAGAACACTAGCTGACATCACGCATCAAGCCAAATGACTGGGTGCAAGAACATTTGCATTCAAATGGTAAAAGGCCTCAGCATGATGCCTTTATGAACAGTTGCAATCAAAGCGCGACTGAGATACTTGTTTAGTTGTTATTTGACCTGGAACTCATTCACGGATTACGAATTTGAGCGGCAACGTTGCGAAACGGCGTTCATGTCGTCTCATCACTTTGAAACATCGTACCATACACGGTCCCAACCCCACTCTATGGGCACGTCATCCATATTGTGCGGACGACCTGACTGGGCTTTCATCGATATGTGTACTGAAATATAGCCCGGTAGTTATATTGTGCTATTCTGCGCATTCTGAATAAACGCGACCTCTCCAATGTAAAATAACTTTGTTACACATGGATAAAGCTGTATTGGTATTGCAACGTACCTTTGGAAAAGGATTGGCAAAAAAATAACACAAAACAAAACAAAATTCGAAACCTGATATAGGCCCGATTTCTCAAGTCTCAAAACTTGTTTGATAAGCAAATGTAACACGTACGCTGAATAAACGATAGAGATGATATCAGTTTACAGGTGTGCGCAGCGATTTTCGTGGGTATATATGTTGAACACAGAATGTAGGTAGGTTTTAATGAAAATGTTTAAATTAAAAACAAAGAGAGGTTAAAACGTTTCATCCCAGACTTGTGTCTGTGTAAGGCCAAAATTATGGCCTCGTAGATAAATGTATGTACAATATTATAGTCAGAGGCCAAAAACACGATAATATTGAATGAATTCAGACAGTAAAACCTGCCGCGTCAGTGTCATGGGGCTATATACCAGGTAGATTGTCCTAGGTCACGGACATGTGGCCCTGCCGGTAACAGGCCGCAGACAGACGTGCTGGATCACGCCTCGGTAAATGATTGCATATATACAACACTAATGCCTCAAAGCCTAAAAGCCCTGTAGTCGAGGCTATGAGCTGCACATCACATTATTGTAATTCTTCAACCTTACCGCTTGTGTGTAGGGTGTTTATTCAAGCGTGTTCTGAAGGCATTATTCTGTGCTGACTGATAAAATTGTTTTTTTTTTTCAGGCCCTGAAATTGGCCAATCCAACCAATGTAGTTTTGTCAAATTAAAAATGTGCGTAAATTGCACTAGAAGTTGCTCTTTTATATGCGAAAAGCTTGAGGAGTTAAGGGTACATCAGAGTTTATCTAGCGTGTATGTACAAGGGCAAATACACAAATATATAAAAAGTAGATGTATTTGAAAAGGATATTAATTTATTCATAAAATACTAAGTAGATATTTTATGTAATGTGTTTATGAGTTTAAATTTAGAACATTAAAGATGATCTCCAGACATCCGACAAGGGTGAGGAAGTGGTGGAAGCCGTGTTAAACAGTACAGTGTTAAATCCATATACCATCATGGCGGCTGCAGTCATCTGGGTCTGGGACAAACAGGTCCTGCACATGCGCCTGAATAGTAACAAGCTTATGAGGTATAAATGGACACAATTTTGTTTTGGTTTTAAATCTTGGGACAACAGATTTTTGTAGTTCACAGTTCTTACCCAGACAAGACATGAGGTTTGATGCGGCCAAATAGAAAATGATCTCCGGGTTTGTAGTTGGCCGACTGGACCGCCGCCTTGGCCACTCTGTCATCTTTTGTTTCCAGGCGAACAGTTGATAGCA
Source organism: Liolophura sinensis (assembly GCF_032854445.1). Taxonomy (NCBI): domain Eukaryota; kingdom Metazoa; phylum Mollusca; class Polyplacophora; order Chitonida; family Chitonidae; genus Liolophura; species Liolophura sinensis. The sequence continues at coordinate 578,643 of NC_088301.1, read as the reverse complement.
GGAGCCAAACATGCCCAAAAAGCCTGAACACAGGCTGATCACACAATACAAAAGACGGTAGTTTATTTGCTCTGTGTGTGGTAGAGCTGTCTCCGGGATACAGAAGAACGAGGCGTCATGTAAGGACGCCATCTTTGAATGAAGTAACCACTCTTTTCCTTTTTTTTCACAAAAAGTGTTCACCTCAATGCCTTTTCACCGTTTATACAGAAGCTGTAAGCACAAGGAGGCCTCCGCCTGTCATAAAAGTAATCTTTAACTGTCCACGAATTATTTCTTATCCCACACAAAATAATTATCTCAGAATGAACGCACAACAAGGGAGAGCATAAATCCAAGAAATCAACATCATATATGCACGCCTGACACTCCAGCCAAAGGAAGCCCGGCGACTTTTACACCAGAGAGAAGACTGTGTGAAGAGGAACCTATCGCTCCAGGTGCCTTGTGAAGAGACATCACATACAAATATCGCAAAGCTTTCCGCGAGAGAGGCTTTCTTTTCAATAATAGAGGCGGCTTCTTCCTGTCTGACGAGAAGATCAACATATACCTGAACACATCTGCAATATAAATATGTACCAGTAAGGTTGTTCCTGAAATACATCAACAAGGTTTCTCCTTAAATGATCCAGGAAGTTTTCTCATGAAATGCCAAATCAAGATTCCCCTTTGATCTTTCAGGAAGATTTCTGATCAAAAAAATATTCAGTCAGGGGATTTCCCTTTGAAAAGTTGATTTCTCACCAAGATAAAAATTGCAGAACCTGGCCTTCTGTGGTCTCACTCAACATGGAGGTAAATGTTTACTAGTTTCTGACCTCAGTCCAGGTCTAGTACAGGTGTGTGTTCGACACCTTGCAGGCCTTAAAGATGGTACTCGTATGTCCTCTCCTGTATATAATATATATATATACTCGGGAACACCAGATCAGACATAAACACCATTGAGAATACTGATGCTTATGTCTGACCCACTTCGTTGGTAGAATTCCTTCTGGATATACCTATATAATCTGTAAACAGTCAGCTTACGTACGTGAGACCTGTATACGGGCCAGCAGGTGTGAGGTGTCACCTGTTCATCAGCCTGACTTTTTAAAGTCAAAGATACTAGATATACCTATATGTCTGTCTACCACACACGTCCATGACCTTTGGCCTTGTCACATATCTACATGTATCTTATATCACGCGCGGTCATGTTCACGAATGCCATCAGACATGGCAGTGCAGTGACGTGTGTACTACCATGAACCATCGTGTAGCTGACTATAACAAGATGACTTCCAAGACCTACTCACTAACTGAAGAAATAGAGCTGTAAACTGATGCCGTTTGGTCCCGCGAGAGCTTGTAGACCTGCTGCAGTTATATCACCTCTTTTTAGGATAAATGTGTCGTTCACACTGTACGTATGGTGCACTAAATCGCGATACGTTGGTATTTAAAAAAATCAATGATTTAGAATTATTCTCGAATTATCCAAAATATAGTGAAAAAACATGAATGCCCGATTAAGAGCAACATTTTAACTCCGAAACTTCCTGTCTGCCCATTTGGGCAGTGAAATCTACACGGCATTCATCAAACAAGTCGACCGGTGCCGGTACCACAGTTGGTAGAGCGTCCGCTTCGGGAGCGGTAGATCCAAGGTCAATCCTGGTTGGAGTCACGCCTGAGACCTTAAAAGAGGAACTTATTACTTCCTCGCTTGGCGTTCAGAGTGAAGGGGATAGTGCAACGATTGGTTGACCCGTATTGGTATAATGGCTCGGACGGGACGGCTTACTTGTCTTCGGTAAGTCGTCTCAGCGAAGTAACACTAGATAAAAGAGCGGCGGAAATCCGTCCTGCAATAAGGAGGCACATTACATGCACTCTAAGGATTCCTTCGTCGTCATATGACTGAAAAACTGTTAAGTACGACCTTAGCATTCACTCAAGCATTCACTCACTCACTCAAACAAATCTGCACGGCATTTTGTCAACAAAATTTGTGCAATAGTTTGAAGTGAATTTTGCTCACTATTTAAGCATTTACACGAATAGTTAGAATAAAATCCTATAACAAAGGAAATTTACAAGAGGCCGCCTTTCACCGGTTACGTATGACCATTTGACAGCTATCATTCTGTCGTCGCTGCTCTGGTTTTACTCTCTATGCCGTGCTTCTTATATTGTATTCCTGCATATACCAGGATTCTGTTGCTGGACTAAGCTTCCCAGAGACCTGGTCACTTTGCACTGATTTCATGTATGCCTGGAGTTTTACGTCGTGCTTAACACTCTTTCAATCGTATGACGAGGAGTCATTAGGTGTGTATATACATACTGTGTCTTCTGGTGGCACGGCGAGCCCTTGCCCCCATTGTGCTTCCGCCAGACACAACACCTCACCCAGTCACATTATAGTCACACCGGGCCAACCAGTCTTGTTTACTTGTTTTGACCTCTCATTGCTGAAGATCAAGCGCAACAGGTACTATTTTTCACGTCTTTGGCTTTAATCCCAATTCGTAATGACCCAGGAGCCTCTCACCAATGTGGGTTCGAGTCCAGCTCATGCTGGCTTCCTCTCCGGCCGTAAGTGGGAAGGTTTGTCAGCAACCTGCGGATGGTCGTGGGTTTCCCCCGGGCTGTGCCCGGTTTCCTCCCACCATAATGCTGGCCGCCGTCGTATAAGTGAAATATTCTTGAGTACGGCGTAAAACACCAATAAAATAAATAGATAAATTAATCCCAATTCTCCTGACCTTGAGGCAGACGATCTAGCCGTTAGGCCACCGAAGAGGTTCTTGAGGCAGACGATCTAGCCGTTAGGCCACCGAAGAGGTTCTTGAGGCAGACGATCTAGCCGTTAGGCCACCGAAGAGGTTCTTGAGGCAGACGATCTAGCCGTTAGGCCACCGAAGAGGTTCTTGAGGCAGACGATCTAGCCGTTAGGCCACCGAAGAGGTTCTTGAGGCAGACGATCTAGCCGTTAGGCCACCGAAGAGGTTCTTGAGGCAGACGATCTAGCCGTTAGGCCACCGAAGAGGTTCATCATTATTCTGGTTATATCACAATGGAATCATTACTCTGGCCATATCACAATGGAATCACTATTCTGGTCATATCACAGTGGAATCATTATTCTGGTCATATCACAATGGAATCATTATTCTGGTCATATCACAGTGGAATCATTATTCTGGTCATATCACAGTGGAATCATTATTCTGGTCATATCACAGTGGAATTTTTATTCTGGTCATATCACAGTGGAATTTTTATTCTGGTCATATCACAGTGGAATTTTTATTCTGGTCATATCACAGTTGAATCGTTATTCTGGCCATATCACAATGGAATTTTTATTCTGGTCATATCACAGTGGAATTTTTATTCTGGTCATATCACAGTGGAATTTTTCTTCTGGTCATATCACAGTTGAATCGTTATTCTGGTCATATCACAGTGGAATCATTATTCTGGTCATATCACAGTGGAATCATTATTCTGGTCATATCACAGTGGAATCATTTTTCTGGTCATATCACAGTGGAATTTTTATTCTGGTCATATCACAGTGGAATTTTTATTCTGGTCATACCGCAGTGGAATTTTTATTCTGGTCATATCACAGTGGAATCGTTATTCTGGTCATATCACAGTGGAATTTTTATTCTGGTTATATCACAATGGAATCATTACTCTGGCCATATCACAATGGAATTTTTATTCTAGTCATATCACAGTGGAATTTTTATTCTGGTCATATCACAGTGGAATTTTTATTCTGGTCATATCACAGTTGAATCGTTATTCTGGCCATATCACAATGGAATCATTATTCTGGTCATATCACAGTGGAATCATTATTCTGGTCATATTACAGTGGAATCATTATTCTCGTCATATCACAGTGGAATTTTTATTCTGGTCATATCACAGTGGAATCGTTATTCTGGTCATATCACAGTGGAATTTTTATTCTGGTCATATCACAATGGAATCATTACTCTGGTCATATCACAGTGGAATCATTATTCTGGTCATATCACAATGGAATCATTATTCTGGTTATATCACAGTGGAATCATTATTCTGGTCATATCACAATGGAATCATTATTCTGGTCATATCACAGTGGAATCATTATTCTGGTCATATTACCGTGGAATCATTATTCTGGTTATATCACAATGGAATCATTACTCTGGTCATATCACAGTGGAATCATTATTCTGGTCATATTACAGTGGAATCATTATTCTGGTCATATCACAATGGAATCATTATTCTGGTCATATCACAGTGGAATCATTATTCTGGTCATATCACAGTGGAATCATTATTCTGGTCATATCACAATGGAATCATTACTCTGGTCATATCACAGTGGAATATTTATTCTGGTCATATCACAGTGGAATTTTTATTCTGGTCATATCACAGTTGAATCGTTATTCTGGTCATATTGCAGTGGCATTTTTATTCTGGTTATATTACAGTGGAATTTTTATTCTGGTAATATTACAATGGAATCATTATTCTGGTCATATCACAGTGGAATTTTTATTCTGGTCATATCACAGTTGAATCGTTATTCTGGCCATATCACAGTGGAATTTTTATTCTGGTCATATCACAGTGGAATTTTTATTCTGGTCATATCACAGTTGAATCGTTATTCTGGTCATACCCCAGCCACCACGAATTCAGCCACTACAAAGCACGCCGTTAGCAAGCCAGCCGCTAGGACGCCAGACACTACCCAACCCGGTACAACACCAACCTCTATGTTGTACTATCACCCAAGCCGTTAAGTCAGCCACGAGGAAAAACACCCGTTACTACCTGACGCCCGCCTCTACCCAAGCCGCTACGACGCCAGCCGCTACTATCCAAACCGCTGCGAAGCATGCAGCTACTACCCAAGCTGCTACGCAAGCATGTCGCAGCTACCCGTTGCGGCAACGACACCAGCCACTGCTAAGCATGTCGCTAATGCTCAAGCCGCTACGACAACAGCTACTACGAAAGACGCCGTTACTACCAAAACCGGTAGTACGCCAGACATTACCCTAGCCCCCAGCCACTAGTACCCAAACCGCTAGTACGCCAGACACTATCTTAGCCCCCAGCTGCTACTACCCAAACCGCTAGTAGGCCAGACATTACCCTAGCCCCCTGTCGTTATTACCCAAATCGCTACTACGCCAGACATTACCATAGCCCCAACCGTTACTACCCAAAGCACTACCACACCATACACTACCCTAGCCCCCAGCCACTACTACCCAAACCGTTAGTACGCCAGACATTACCCTAGCCCCTAGCCCCTAGCCATTACTACCCAAACTACCACACTACCACACCATACACTACCCTAGCCCCCAGCCACTACTACCCAAACCGTTAGTACGCCAGACACTACCCTAGCCCCCTGCCGCTACTACCCAAACAGCTACGAATCATGCGGCTGCTACTCAGGCTGCTAAATATGCTCCTATTACCTAAGCCGCTCCGACGCCAGCCACTACGAGAATGCTGCCGATACCACGCCTGATACGAAGAAGCCTGCCGCTGATCGAACGTTCAAACAACTGGGCCACACAATACACTTACAGACGAGCTGTACCACTTCGAGACTTCGCGAGGAGATACTGTATCATGGGATATTAAAACTGGCAACCCCATTGTAAAGTACGCAAGATAAAAATAATGTTCACACACTGAATGACATTTATAGATGCTAACCGTACATTGACTGATAGGTGGCTGATACCAGTACATGTGGTACACGTCGTCCTAAATATGACCCCCTATTAATTTTCCATAAGCGACAATGTTAACGTCTAGCGCTGTAGCTCAGTCCCAAACATTCCGTGGCCAATAAGCTTTGGCGTATACCTGGCCCAGCCTGTGAGAAAGAGGCCATAAAAATCTTGACATAGGTTGACCGTAAAATATGTGGACCTTTCCATGCCGGCAGCTGGGAGGCGTACCTAGCAACGCCAAGGGGACGTCACTCGCACCCTCATCACTACCTCACACCTTGTCTCATCTCCCCCAGAATTTCAAAATTTCATCAATTAAGCTCATATCTCCTCAAAGTTTAGACAGTTTCCAGCATTTTAATGCCAAGCATACACCTGTACACCAAAAATGGCCGCCTGGGAGCAAAAAAAGACTTTATACCCTAAAATACACAGAACTACATTAACGGAAGTTGTAATTGGGGTCTGTGTCCATGTAAAGCAATAACTATATATACACAGTATGACAAAGATACATTCTGGGCACTGGCACCTTTTATTGTTTACGTTTAGCACCCTGTTGTTTTCTGTACTCCGAGAATAACAATTCTACAAAATAGTGTTTGATATCAACCGTTGTTTGCACCGTAAACACAACATGATGAAGTTTTTGTTTGGGTGCAAATCTTCACAATACTCTTCTAAATATTCTGTTTTGGAGAAATTATAAAGAACACAACGTAAATTGCATTTTAAGGTAGATTTGTACATTTCTACCCTGGATTCTGTAAAGTTGACGGTAAAATTGTAAATTTATCAACAACATACACGCCTTAAAGCATTATTTGCCACTAATCATTAGCCTGCAAAAAATTAAAGGAAGATGCGCCTGAAAACACCCAATAAATATCGGTGTAAATACTAGATTGGCTCAAGAAACATGTATTCGTAGGTCGTTGTAGAGCAAAAGAATGTGTTATTCTTTTAATTTATTAAGTTTTGTGACAACTTCCAGATAATCAAAAGAGAAAATGTTTGTTACATGTGTAGTGGGGAGAAGTCCAGAGGTCCACATGGCCTCGGACCCCCATTAATTTTCCATAAGCGACAATGTTAACGTCTAGCGCTGTAGCTCAGTCCCAAACATTCCGTGGCTAATAAGCTTTGGTGCATACCTGACCCAGCCTGTGAGAAAGAAGCCATAAAAATCTTGACATAGGTTGACCGTCAAAATCTGGACCTTTCCATGCCGGCAGCTGGGAGGCGTGCCTAGCAACGCCAAGGGGACGTCACTCGCAGCCTCATCACTACCTCACACCTTGTGTCCTCTCACCCAGAATTTCAAACTTTCATTAATAAAGCTCATACCTCCTCAAAGTTTAGACAGTTTCCAGCATTTTAATACCAAGCATGCACCTGTGCACCAAAAATGGCCGCCTGGGAGCAAAAAAAGACTTTACACCCTAAAATTCACAGAACTACAATCGTCCCTACCGAAAAACGGAAGTTGTAATGGGGGTCTGTGTCCACATGGCGTGTATTTAGCAGACACGGTTGTCTCCCCTTATTATCCGTTTACCACATAATTTTTCATTCAGTTTTGCGAGCCATCTCTGTAAACTCCAAACCCTACCGTTGAAGCGACAAAGATAAAATTCTTAATAAGATGTGATGATAGAAAAATATCTGGTTTTCAAGTGAGCACATGGCCCATGTCGTTAATTTCCACCAAATTAATTATCCACTTGGCAGTTGACTTTTCATCGTGTCATACTACTGTATTTTAGGAGTGTCATCATATTGTATTATCATACCACTGCATCGTAGCACAGTGTCATCATATTGTATTATCATACCACTGCATTATAGCACAGTGTCATTATACTGTATTATCATACCACTGCATCGTAGCACAGTGTCATCATATTGTGTTGTCATACCACTGCATTGTAGCACAGTGTCATTATGCTGTATTATCATACCACTGCATCGTAGCACAGTGTCATCATATTGTGTTGTCATACCACTGCACTGTAGCACAGCGTCATTATATTGTATTATCATACCACAGCATGGTATCACGGTGTAATTGTATCGCGTTGTCATACCAATGTATCGCAGCGCATTGTCATTGAATCGAATGGTAATACCACTGTATAATAGCACAGTGTCGTTCTGTCGTATTGTCATACCAGTGTATCGTAGCACATTGTCATTGCGTTGTCTTTCATACCACTGTATCGTAGCACAGTGTCATTATATCCCATTATCACACAGCTGCATCGTAGCACAGCATCATTATGTTGTATTATCATACCAATGTATCGCGACACAGTTTCACACAATTGCATCATAGCACAACCTCACTGCATCGTAGCATGCAGTGATATAAATCAGACAATGAAGAGCATCGGATTATCATACCACTGCATCATAGCACAGTGTCATTGTATCGAATTGTAATACCACTGTACTGTAGCACTGTACTGTAGCATTGTATCGAATTGTAACACCACTGTATTGTAGCACAGTGTCGTTCTATCGCATTGTCATACCAGTGTATTGTAGCACAGTGTATGGCATTGCCATACCAATGTATCGCAGCACAGTGTCATTTTATTGTCTTATCATACCATTGCATCGTATCGCAGTGTCATATCACTGTATCGTAGCACAGTGTTATTGTATCGCATTGTCATACCAGTTTCCATACTCTTTCGTAGTGCAGTGTCATTGCATCGTATTGTAATACCACTGTATCATAGCAAAGTGTCATTGTATCGCAATGTCATACCAATGTATCACGACACAGAATCATTGTATTGCATCGTCATACCAGCGTATCGTAGCACAGTGTCGTTATATTGTATTGTCATACCACTGTATCGTAGCACAGTGTCATTGTATTGTCATACCACTATATCGCAGCACAGTATCAGTGTATCGCATTGTTATACCAGTGTATCGTAGCACAGTGTCGCTTTATCGCATTGTCACACTGCCGCATCGTAGTAGATGTTACCTTAGCGCAATATGGCAGTAACCCACCACCATATGTCTACGTTGACATACGCATATGTGCCAAGCATGACACAATACAACACTGCATCTTGTACTGGGATTTTCAAGGATCCTGCACATGAAGTGACCTCTATTCAGAGAACTGTCAGACCTTGTGTATGTACATGAAGTGACCTCTATTCAGAGAACTGTCAGACTCTGTGTATGTACAGGAAGTGACCTCTATTCAGAGAACTGTCAGACGCTGTGTATGTACATGAAGTGACCTCTATTCAGAGAACTGTCAGACCTGTGTATGTACATGAAGTGACCTCTATTCAGAGAACTGTCAGGCCCTGTGTATGTACATGAAGTGACCTCTATTCAGAGAACTGTCAGATCCTGTGTATGTACATGAAGTGACCTCTGTTCAGAGAACTGTCAGACGCTGTGCATGTACAGGAGGTGACCTCTATTCAGAGAACTGTCAGACGCTGTGCATGTACAGGAGGTGACCTCTATTCAGAGAACTGTCAGACCCTGTGTATGTACATGAAGTGACCTCTATTCAGAGAACTGTCAGATCCTGTGTATGTACAGGAAGTGACCTCTATTCAGAGAACTGTCAGACGCTGTGCATGTACAGGAGGTGACCTCTATTCAGAGAGCTGTCAGACGCTGTGTATGAACAGGAGGTGACCTCTATTCAGAGAACTGCCAGACGCTGTATATGTACAGGGGGTGACCTCTACTCAGAGAACTGTCAAGGCAACCTCCTCATTTTCTTAACTGTTTTATACCATTGTGTTCTGTAGACGTACACATGCACTTATCTGGGTCAGATGGCGCTGACACGGACTGGAATACTGTTGCCCTATGCTCCTCTGTATGCGACAGTATTATGGATGACAAAGACAGCCACTATAATAATTTTATAATTTTACAAAATTTTTGTCGTAGGTTCTGGTAGGGCCTAAATGTGCAGCACTACTACGAAACGTTCATGTCAAGGCAGCGAAATGATCCAGGAGTCTCCCACCAATGCGGTCGATGTGAGTTCAAGTCCAACTCATGCTGCCTTCCTCTCTGGTCGTACGTGGTAAGGTCTGGATCAGCCTGTGGATGATCGTGGGTTTCGTCCGGGCTCTGTCCATAATGTTGGCCGCTGTCGTATAAATGAAATAAACTTGTTTCTAATTGCTTCGGTGTTCAATAAAACCGGTCACGGCTATAGTAACGTCAAAGGCAACAAAGCCTTCTTCAATTCCACTACATACAAAGGTTACCGTTCATGGGATGCTTCGATGCTCACTGAGTTGCTTGAATTTCTCATTAATAACATCTCGGAGACATCATATTCGAAGAAACCATACATCAACAGTGTATAAGTATTCCGATAGGTAGATATTGTGGCTCCCTCCCCGCCTTTGGCGGACTTATACCTGTTATCCTATGAAGACGACTATATACAGAAAGTATTAAGGCGTAAAACAAATACTAACTAAACGTTATGTTGATCGGCTAGCTTTAAACAATCCATATATAGCAAAGACTGAGAAAGACATTTACCCACCTTCGTTGGATTTAAAGGAAACCACTCTCCAGATGATACATCTTGTCTGGACCTACATTTGCACAAAGATCCAAAAGTTTTGACCCTAACAAAGATGGACAACATGATATTCTACCATGGTGCACGATTTGAATACTGATTTAACTCAGTCGCTTAGACCACACCTTGCATCTTTCCAACGAAAACTGTTGAATGCTTCACTCTGCATGATTTCGTCCTATTTTCGTACTTTATATAGTTTCTGAGATCTTTGGTGGTTTGTGTTATACATCGTTTTGGGAATTGGCCTTGCGATTATTTACCTGGAAGGTCCGTATTGGTTCACGGCTGATATACGAATGTCTTTTTCATGGCATAGATTCTTACATGTATAGTGACCCGTATTTGTATATATATGCGTCATGTCCGACATTCATATACCATTCGTTGTCCGTAAAAGGCGTTCCAAGTCGATAATCGCAAGATCCATTTCCAAAACAGCGTTTAACACTAGCTCCCAAAGACAAAGGTATGTAAGAAATTATACAAATAAGAAATAAAGCCGGTAACACACAAGAGAGGAGCGGTCATCAGTTTTCAATGATGCCGGGCAGACAGTGAATATTCGAGGCATGAATTCCATATCAAAGTTCAAATTCGTAGTCCGTGAATGAGTTCCAGGTCAAATAACAATTAAACAAGTATCTCAGTCGCGCTTTGATTGTGTCACTCATTCGCCGTGTGTCCGTGTGTTTATCTCGTAGCCAATACATGGACATAGTTCTTTCCTTCATCGCAGCTCTGTGGGAAAACGAACAGCTCTCTGAGAAAATGTACAGCTTTCGGCGCTACATTTGAAGCACTCATACCAACTATCCCACTGTGCTATCATCTACATCGCTTATGTATGACCAGACACCAACTATCCCGCTGTACTCTCAGCTCCATGCCTTATGTATGACCAGACACCAACTATCCCGCTGTACTCTCAGCTCCATGCCTTATGTATGACCAGATACCAATTATCAGGCTATGCTCTCAGCTCCATCGTTTATGTATGAACAGACAAAATTATCCCATGTGCTCTCAGCTTCATCACTTATCTATGACCAATTATCCCGCTGTGTTATCAGCTCCATCCCTTATGTCTGACGAGATACCAATTATCATCCTGTGCTCTCAACTTCATCGCTTATGTCTGACCAGATACCAATTATCCCGCTGTGCTTTCAGCTTTATCACTTATGTCTGACCAGACAACAATTATTCTCCTGTGCTCTCAGCTTCATCCCTTGCGTATGACCAGATACCAACTATCCCTCTGTGTTATCAACTTCATCCCTTGTGTATGGCCAGACACCAATTATCCCGCTGTACTCAGCTTCATCCCTTGTGTATGGCCAGACACCAATTATCCCGCTGTGCTCTCGTCTTCATCGCTTATGTATGACAAGACAACAATTATTCTCCTGTGCTCGCAACTCATCCTATCTGTCTGACCAGATACCAATTATCCCGCTGTGCTCTCAAATTCATCACTTATGTCTGACCATACACTAACTATCCCGATGTGCTCTCAGCTTCATCCCTTGTGTATGACCAGATCGCAGTTATCGCTGTCATTAGTATTTCGTCAGGTTTGTTATCGTTTAAGTTATTAACTTTTTTCATGGCACGCATGTTTGAGTAATGATAAGGCACCATAGAAAATATGTTGATTATAACGAAATTCCTATGATTGAGGTCAATGCATGAAAAGAGTGTAGCAAATTTCTTACGGGAAAATGAAAAATAGAAAACTGAATAAAGCATCAGTAGAAAGACGACGAAAAGCTGTATGTACTGACACACATTACCTGACTAAAGTTGACCACAATTTTATTCAGACCTGAACACACACGTGTGAAAAAGTTGTGTGACCTCATATACTCTCAGTATAGCCTATGTAAATAAAAAAGGTTTTTTGTATATTGTACAGGACCTGACAATCCCTACACTTGAATGCATATAAAAGGCTAATAAAAATTAAGTGAGCTCATTTTCAGATATAAGTCTTAACTTTCTACTGAGGTTCACTTCATTTGTAGGCCCGTTTAACTATGTTCTTGAAAATAATATTGACGCAGTTTTCTACTTGAAAATTCTTCTTTATTTTTCGTCTCCAGAAATTTTACACGAGTGGTTTCACAATATAGTACTCAAGCTAATTCAGTCGGGCACACACATTTAAAACACCATATACATAATCCACGCAGTCTTTGAGTGAGTTTAAGGCGCTTCAGTTGAATGGGTTTTCGCCTAATCTCGTCCCAGAAATGTGCACTCTTTATACGATCACCGGAGTGTTAATAATATCTTTACAAAATATCCCTGAAAACGCATAGGCCTATCATTTGAAACTCTGTTCATCAAACTGTTGCGCTTCTCGGGCGCACTGAGAACGCAGAGTTCAGTATGTTGAGAAACTTGTATTTAACAGACTTATAATGTTACATTTATCCTATACATGTATACTTTCGACATAAAAGACATAGGCGTACACATCGCCATTCATGGCACCATGTTGGCAGTGGCTTCGCACACTGATAAACTCTGGTATAAACTGGTATAAATGAAGGTTTTGTTATATTACTTTCTGTATCGCCTGCTGCACGAATATATATATTCGTATACAAGAGCATAAATCTTTAAAACGAGTCAAATTGCCCAATATGAGACTTTTAAGTAAGGTAAAGTATCTTCATACACGCAGTGATGAGTGGATAATCACATTTACTGGACGACGAATCTCAAGAATTCAGCAGTATGGCGTAAAGCTACAATTCAAACATATGCATTTAATCTGAATTATAATAATATTTATAAATATACTGAAAATATAAATATTATAAAAATCCAGATTGAACACATTTGTTAGCTGAGAAGACTGCAAATATATTTATCAAACATGTGTTATGTCCTCATTTATAGCATTATTGCACAGAGAGTACATATACCAAAAGGTGGTCCAAAATACCCACCATACAAAAGTCATTTCAAGTGTTTTTCTCTCTTTACAAAAAAAATTAAAAAAATATTGAAGACCACCATTAATAATCAACTTTTCGCGCTGTGTGTCATCTGAAATTTATGAAATTTTTATGTTTTCTCCACCTTTAAGCAAGTAGCTGGTGTGACGGACGATTTGTTCCGCACTTTTAGTAAATTGTCATGATTGGGATACTCATCATGATCGGGATACTCATCATGATTGGGATCGGGATACTCATCATGATTGGGATTGGGATACTCATCATGAATGGGATTGGGATACTCATCATAATTGGGATCGGGAGATTCATCATGATTGGGATTGGGATACTCATCATGATTGGGATACCCATCATGATTGGGATTGGGATACGCATCATGATTGGGATTGGGATACTCATCATGATTGGGATTGGGATACTCATCATGATTGGGATCGGGAGACTCATCATGATTGGGATTGGGATACTCATCATGATTGGGATTGGGATACTCATCATGATTGGGACTGGGATACGCATCATGATTGGGACTGGGATACTCATCGTGATTGGGATTGGGGTACCCATCATGATTGGGATTGGGATACCCATCATGATTGGGATTGGGATATTCATCGTGATTGGGATTGGGATACTCATCATGATTGGGATTGGGATACCCATCATGATTGGAATTGGGATACCCATCATGATTGGGATTGGGATACTCATCGTGATTGGGATTGGGATATTCATCATGATTGGGATTGGGATACTCATCGTGATTGGGATTGGGATACTCATCATGATTGGGATTGGGATACTCATCATGATTGGGATTGGGATACTCATCATGATTGGGACTGGGATACGCATCATGATTGGGATTGGGATACTCATCGTGATTGGGATTGGGATACCCATCATGATTGGGATTGGGATACCCATCATGATTGGGATTGGGATACTCATCGTGATTGGGATTGGGATACTCATCATGATTGGGATTGGGATACCCATTATGATTGGGACAGGGATACGCGTCATGATTGGGATTGGGATACTCATCGTGATTGGGATTGGGATATTCATCAAGATTGGGATTGGGATACTCTTATCGTGATTGGGATTGGGATACTCATCATGATTGTGATTGGGATACTCTTATCGTGATTGGGATTGGGATACTCATCGTGATTGGGATTGGGATACTCATCATGATTGGGATTGGGATACTCATCATGATTGGGATTGGGATACGCATCATGATTGGGATTGGGATACTCATCATGATTGGGATACCCATCATGATTGGGATTGGGATACTCATCATGATTGGGATTGGGATACTCATCATGATAGAGATACTCATCATTCAAGCATAAATACAAGTCAATTGAGTATGAAAAAGCTGCAGCTCTAAACATATCGCGGAATGAAACATGAGTAACAAAGGAAAACTGAAAACGAATATCAGTTTGGCAATGACATCTGACGGCGTTTTCAGCCAAGTGAAACTTCAGGCGTGCGTCACAAATGATACGAGAGTTATACATCACCGGCTACATACATATGTACATTATTCCCGCTTCCGCGGCTGAGATATCCCGGATTTAGGAAAACAATCTCAAAGATTCTTACCAGTTCCAAAACTATGGACCGTTAAAAGAAACGAAAATGAAATATAAGGATCGAGATAATCTGGATTGATTTCCTGAATAACAGAACGTTGGGAGACCTTTAATGCCTTTTTGGCACCTCTTAGATGACTTTAGAGATTCAAAGTTTTTACCCCTTCCACTTCAGTCGGACCATATCGCTGAAGTAGAGCAGCAAATAACACCGTACCCACATTTCTGATATTTGTTCAAGCGAACTTGTTTTGCCTAACGCCACATCTGCCTCATCCAATGATACGTCAGGAAAATGTTGGCGTCACATCAGGAAAAATTTCACGAAAAACACCAAACACATTGGTTGTATCCATAAAATGGCGTGTTACATCATGAATCGTTCTGAACCATTGTGTCAGGTCTGATTATTCGAAGAATTCAGTGTTTCTGTCGGAACTGGGTTCTTTAATCTAAAGTGTTCGGGTCCGAACTCGTGCAGTCAGACCCATCCATGATCATATTAGATACATGTAACTGATTATTTTGCACGATGAACATTTCCAGATTCCCGGCAGTGGTCAAGCAGGTCTATCTGATGGCACAACGACTCAATGGCATTATTCTGGCTACGATGAGTTCACAGTAGAACTGCATGGCAATTCGCTTTCTGGTGAAGGACTACATTGTGGTTCTAATTTGTTTCTGTTTAGGCGCTCTAGGTTTCCCATATAAAAACCAGGCTACTTAATCGTTATATGACGCATAATTGTGCGCACTTTAAAGCACCACTCTAAATATATATATAAACAGCTGTAGCCGAGATTTTGTGAGATAAAAGTAAACCTGGGGTATCAGGCCTCACTAAGATCTCCTCAGCCTATACATTCTGATAAGTTAGCCGAGTTAGTCTATATACTGTATTAGATGACATCATAACATAACAATTGCTGCATTTGAATTCAGCCAGACATTGGTAAATCCCCGCCGGTTACAGGACATCGTCTCCCTCAAGAGCTGGATTGTCGAAGTCCAGTTTGCGAGCGCTGATTCCCACGACTTTCGCTTTTCCCATTCGCTGCTTGTCCGCGTGGCCTTCTGGCTTTTGACTGGAAAAAGCGGAAAATGAGTTTAGCCTATTATTTATAGCTCCCTCACGTTTTATCCATATTCTGGATATAGTTGAAAATTATATCAAACGTACTTTTGCAAACAGTTAATAATTAAAGAAAAACTTAGAATTTTAAATTTTAGTATTTCAGTAGGCTTATAGTTTACATTTGTAGTGCCTTCAAATATGTTCACATTCAAATATGATCAGTTTGGTATTGAAGCGGAGAATTTCGTCTTATAGGCAGGCCTAAATACATAGATAAGTCTTGTAAAAGGGAATAACCCAATGTTTATATTAAGTCCCTGTCCAATTTTTTCGAAATTCTAACGTCAAAGCGGTGTTTTCACTACAAGTTGAAGGTCTATAAGTTTACAGATCGCGTCATCAGAACTTACAAACTCTAACTTACTTCTTAAAATCAATCGCATCTTGGATGGTTTCCGGCAGCTTCCGGTTCAGAGTTTCCGGTAACCATAACGAGGCTACGCCAGCTAACACGGAGAGACCCCCGAAGATAATGAGCGGTAAGGCGACCCCGAAGTTACCTCCAGCAAGCTGGCCCTGGGAATGAGGAAACAGAAAATGTCATGGTGTGCTCTGATATAAACAATCCATGCGAACTTGACAAAAGACTTTTGCTTATTTTGCTTTTCAGAATGTGGAAGTAGCAAGCTGAAGAAACCTTACATAACCCAGTAGTATTAAATAACAATTAAAGCTGTTACGTTCGTTACAGCGATATCCGTGGACAAGCATCAAGGCCCAATGTCGAATAAGAAAACAGCAAAAAAATGCAATACTTTCACTTTGTGCCACGTTATATTTGCCTTTTGTGCCAGAACGACACCGTTTTTGCCAGAAATAACGTCTAAGAATGTCACTGAATTACACAAATAAAAGCATAACATGTATTGTGACTGTATACCTCTGTTCTAAATGGTAAAAAAAGCCAAGGTCAGCATTTGGAGGGTGGTAAAATGAAGGCAAATCATTTAACTTTTTATTTGTCGTTTATGAAGGAGAAAGGAACGGGAAACTTTAGTTAGTCAAGAACAACAGTTTTTCAAAGCTATGCATCATTCTCTGGCTGTAATCTTTGTATGAGTGTCTATACAGTACCGCAAAAATAGCATCCAGGAGAACCTTTGTCGCCCGCAAAGATGTTGTTGTAAACATGAGTTACGGTTCATCAGGAAGACATTACATTAGCAGAAACACTGTACATTAGGCCAATATGTGTTGGTCACGTTGAGCAATTTACCTGATGCTATCATGAAATCCCAAAAAGGATTACTGAATCGAATGGAAAGCTACAGCCTCGAAATGTCATACCTGATAGTAAGCGTTTGTGGAACGATGTATGGTTTGTGTGAAGTGCAGGCTTGATAAAGTTACCTGCACCTTGATACAGAACGCCTCTGTGCTACACAAGCTATTGGTGGAGGGAGGTCCCCATATAAGCTTCCTCAAAGAATTTTCCACGTGAAGATTATACCTAAAGCATTTTCCAGCCGAAAGTTTTGTGTGCACAAGATGGTTGTTATCTTTTGGAGAGAGTAAATCGTAACTGTTCCTTTCCTTTGCTGTTCTTTCGCTCATATATATTAGCTTTTGAAAAGCTAAATAAATCTTTGACAAAAGTAAATATATTCTTCTTTCTTTGATTTCCTATCTTGTATAAATGTCATAAACAGCTATACAGAAAGCAAAGTTTTCAAAAATAACTGGAACAGCAACACATAAGAAGGCTCCACATAAGAAGACCCGACTGCTTGTATAATTTTGAGTGAAGAGGTTCCTATTCATGCTAAACTATCCATTTACCGTACGTATAATAAATGTCTTTCTTCATTAAGGTTTCTTACCTGAAATGAAGACTATTATACCATACATTAAGATTTCTCGCATCAAAAGCATATAAAAAAGTAAAATTTCCATGTTTAGTCCATCTACTGTACACCAAGCCACATCGTGAATCATATAGACCTATAGATGAGTATCACTCAATTCTTGTTGTTGTTGAAGAGTAAAGTAGGAATAAATTTTACGCTACATTTTTTCGACAGGTTGAAAGACAACATGTTATTGTCAGTAAAACTATCAGGAAAATTCTGATTTCTCGATGGTTTCAAGAATGGAATGAACTAACATTGATGTTCACACGCTTCACTCATTCCTCTTAAAACACAGCTTACTAACAGATGCTAACGCACATAACGACGAATAGCTTGATTGAACTGTCGAAGTACATAGACAATGGAAAAATCACAAATTGAACCTGCATGTACAAACCGTAACAGTATTTACAAATACAGGAAACACGGAGAGAAAGCATTTTTGAACCCCACACTACGCGTGATCCTGATTTCTTGCCAGTGTTAAGGATTTGGCGATCACCAAACATGTACCAAATTATGTACATTTCAGGCTGCTGGACACATGGTGTGCATTCCCCTCGCTCCAGTGTCCCATCTGGTTTGCCTGGGGACGGGCGAATAGAGAGTGCATGTAGCTGACAGGAAATATCAGGAGACTATAAAGATATGAAATTTTGGTCTAAATAGTTAGGAATAAGCGGCGTTGAGTGTTGTTTTCTTTACAAAAGATCCCCAGTCCACAGGCATGGTGTACGGTTTCGTAGTTACTTTCGTAGAAGAAGATTTTAAAGGTTTTGATTAAAACCTAAGATGGCCGCCATATTACGTGAATAAAGTTAACCAAAACAGCAAAACTTTGCCTCGTAACCTTGTGCCTAAAATCACCAAATTTTATCCAATGAAAAGTTTTCCTTTTAGAACTTTTAAAGCTTTCAAAAAGCTTTCACGAAAACGGCAGAAACATCCGGATGATTTCAGCACAGAGTGTTGGGCCACCAAATCAAAAAGTCTATCGGTTCTGCCGACACGATATGACAGAAATATCGCCGGCGTGGAGTTAATTTATTATTCACTCTTTCATTCATTCATTCAGTTCGGTAGCCCACGTGTTCAGTATCAACCCTCTTCTCTATAATCTACCTGTAGATGAGCATCCAGGTCGTGATTATGTTACCATTACCGGCTTTCTGCCTGTTAGGAATTCGGGTCACGACAAAGACTTACCAAGTCAGCGATGTACGGGGATGCCATACTGCCGACACGGGCGCTCATCGAGCTGACACCCATGCCGCCATTCCGAACAACAGTGGGGAAAAGTTCCGATGAGAAGATGTAGATGATAGCAAATGCTGCTGATGCTCCAAGTTTTCCTATCAACGACAAAGCCGTTGTAACCGGTTGGTATTCTGAAAGAAAAAATGTGAGAAATGTAAACTACAGCATATTTTTATTGAAAATTTGTGCTCCCTACATTATGATGGATGTATTTAGATCTAGCAAACTATGCGGTTCGGCCTGGGTGTTAGGAATTCAGACTATCCTCTTTTCCACCAAACCTCAACCTCTAACCAATCAGACATAATGTCTTGGAGTTACCTTTTGTGTAAATCAAAGAACAGTTTTCAACCGGGAATGCTCAATATGGCTCGAACACACTTCGATTTTATGAATTATCAATCACGTCACTGCGACTGGGCACTATAATGTAATTAACCCTACATATAGGATAATCCACACCTCTGAAAGCATTGGACGAATGCAGTGTGGTCAAAAGAATTTACATCCTGAGGATAAGCTAAGCCAAGCAGGAATCAAAACTCCTGATTCACGGTAATTAGTTAATAAAGAAATCCAGAGGTCTGTGCACATTAAGGCTTGTTCTTCTGAAAGCAAAGAGTCTAAAATTGATAGTAGCTACAATCTCTTTGGGCAAAGGGCCCAAATGTTTATATAGATGCCATGACGACTTGGGCTACTAACTTTCTATACATACCCTCAGACAAATACAAGACTGTGAAGATTGTACAGCAACAAGCCACGCCCCCAACGATCATACACGTTGAGTGAAGGGCCTTTCGTCCAATCCGGTCCAAGAGCGGAAAGCACATGGCGTATGCGATGAACTCAACGACGACTGAGAGGAAGAAATTAAGGTGCACGCCCCCGTAAAGGTACCCACTGTTCAGAGAGAGGCCGTAATACACCATGCTCACGACACACCTGCCAGGTAAAAATACATCGTTCATAATGACACTGCGGTCGAATATGACCCGGATATCAAAGTAAAAAATATAGACGAGTGTGAAGTTTGATTGCTTTTATCAGCTCCTGTCAGTATCGATAAATTATATAACGTGATAAACAATTCATAACAGATGAAGATTCCAAATCACTATATTCAGCCCGCCACCTTCAAAAATAGATTAAGCATTTTAAAACCCATTAACTTTTCTATTTCTTTTTTGTTATTTAACTTTCGTGAGCTGCATAAATTTAAGTTCAAGCTTAAAATGTAACACAAGTGGGCAACAAACTGTGTTTGGCCGTAACATTTTTAAACATACATATATATGATTAATTTGGAAGAAAGGTTGCTATTGGTAAAAAGAAACAGTCAGCAGTTTTCATCGCAGTTGAAATATATATAGTATGTGTGATGTATTAAGTCAAACCAGTTACAGGTAAGTAGTCCAAGTCTTGTTTCACAAAGCTATTTTAGGCTAAAGCCGAAAACTGAAATGTTCTTTACAAAACAAGAAAGTAGTTCAAAGGTCAGCGCAACGTAAAATATTGTCTGACAAGGCTCATTTCGGGTAGACTGGACCGGACATAAACATGTTCACCTTATTTCGTAACAATACAGGAATTTTGTAATAATACAGGAATTTTGTTACAACAATACAGAAATTTTGTAACAGTACATGAATCGGTTCTCAAGCTACTCTGGTGACAAACAGGTGGACGAGAATACCATTGATTGGGTCAGCACTGACCGACAGGTAAAAATCAAATGTTACGCACTAACAAATAACAGTTAACGTCATTATTTTCAATGATCCAACAAACTTATGCACGTTCATTGTCTGAAAGTTGCTTTTGGTAATAATTACTTCAAGTTAAAATACGATTTAATTACAAATTTCGCTACAACATTGCATGCTATCCACAATGTTGAAAAACGTACCAGTTGAAGAAGATAATGAGCGATCTTGCTAGTAAGACTCGGTGTGTAAACAGCTGGTAGACTTTGATTTGTGGAACGTTTTTTTCATCTTCGATCTTACTCTCAAAGATCTTATCTGGCAATGTGACCTTATTGACCTTTGCCGCGTGACGAATGATTTTTTCCGCTTCCTCTGTACGTCCATTGGACATTAGCCACCGAGGGGATTCTGGGATAAGCCTGAAAAGAAAACAGAATTTCAAGATCGGTATTATTTGAGAACAACTTCATAAATAAAGAAAGAAGTAAATTTCCAGCTGGTGTAAATTACATAACTCAAATTCTGAAAACAATTGTTGAGAATTATGTGGGCGTGCAATTTTGCAGAGGTTCGTATTCACGTAACGACTCAATTTGGACAAACGATCAGCTCGGGGTATAAGTTAAATTTAACCTTTAAGTTTAACAAAAACAAGTATACGGGGTTCCGTAATATGAAACACTGCTTTCCCTGCAGGCGACAGACCCTTAACCCAACAGATAGCTTGTTCTCGCTCTGCCTGATTCTGTTGCCACGTCCCTGGCGAAGGGGATCTTTGTGCAAGTGGAAACCATTCTTGGTGTGAACATCCAAAGAAGTGATTTCCTAATTGTGACCCCGCTTGTTAACGGGACAAGTAGAATAATATCTTTTAATCTCAGCTTATGTCTGGACTAAACACAAATATCGGTATTGCTTGGGCGAAATACACAAATAAACGCCACGCAAGTGTCATCTCGCGCAAATCGCGGAATAGTCGTCTATCATGTTACGCTCATTTAATTATCACTTTCAAGATTCATGTCATGCTGTTAAATGAAACTAGTCCGTATATGTCAATTAGATCGCGACATACCCAGAAAGTTATTTATATAATCGATTGTTGCTTTACGCCGTTCTCAACAATATTTCATTTACACGACGGCGACCCCCATGATGGTGGATATAAGCAGAAAGTGTGATTCCAAGGAAAATATTGCCAAGTGACTCACCACCAGTAGGATATGTAGAGTACTGAGGGCACAGAGATGGCCAGCTGCAAGTACTGCCAGTTCCGGATGAAGTAAGCCAACAGGACAAGAATCGCCTCTCCAATCGCCCAAAACACCTCAATAAACATTCCTGTCCACATCCTCTTGGACGGTCCCACCAGTTCAATACCTGCGGAGAGCCCAATCTTCCATTATTATTGTCATAAACAAACAATACGTGAGTTACACGTACACTAGGTGAACGTATTCAGGAAAACCCCAAACCCTCTCATGTCGAACAGCTGCATTACACGTACCCAAGGTGAACACATCTAAGAAAACCTTAAAACCTGTCATGTACATGAACAGCTGCATTACACGTACCAAATGTAAACGCAATCAGGAAAACTGCATACCCTGTCATATACACGAATAGCTGCATTACACGTACCCAGGGTGTTCGCATTCAGAAAAGACCCAAACCCTGTCATATACACCACCAGTGCACTACATGCTCCCAGTGTGTACGTATTCAGGAAAACCCCAAACCTTGTCAGATCTACGAACAGTGAATTACACATACCTAGTGTGTACGCATTCAGGAAAACCCCAAACCCTGTCACATACACGAACAGTGCATTACACGTACTCAGTGTGTTCGCATTCAGGAAGACCCTAAACCCTGTCACATACACGAACAGTGCATTACACGTTCCCAGCGTGAAGGCATTCAGGAAAACTCCAAACTCTGTCACATACACGAACAGTGAATTACACGTTCCCAGCGTGAAGGCATTCAGGAAAACTCCAAACTCTGTCACATACACGAACAGTGCATTACACGTACGCAGTGTGTACGCATTCAGGAAAACCCCAAACCCTGTCAGATCTATGAACAGTGCATTACACGTACCCAGTGTGAACGCATTCAGGAAAACCCCAGATCCGAAAGCTCCCAACAGGAATCGTGAGAAACAGAAACTGATAAATTCTGGGACCCACGTCGTCAGTATTCCCACAACAAGGGATGCCATCAAGGAGGCAAACATGATCTTTTTTCTTCCAAACCTGAAAAACAGTCAGAACAGAAAAATAGGTACCAAAATAGAAATGTTTACAAACAGAAACGATACTTTAATTACGTGTTTCAATCACATCACATTTACTACTACAACTACAGCAAACAGTCCAACGGACAGAGAGATCATTAATCCATCAGACCGATGTATCATACTTCCAAGTTATCAACGATTGCGACAAAGTTTAAATAAATTTTAACGGTTTTCCTACATTTCTTTCTAACAGCTTCTTTAAGTCTTTCTGAAGCCTACTTCAGGAGTCTCTGAGATCTATCTCCTTGGAAACACAAAAGCTGGGTTTCCGCTATACTACAACTCATGTTACACTTACAATATGTTATACTTATATATCCGCCATGTTAAACTTACATGTCCGCCATGTTACATTCACAGGTCCGCCATGTTGCACCTACATATCGGCCATGCTACACTTACATGTCCGCCATGTTACACTTACATATCCGCCATGTTAAATTTACATGTCCGCCATGTCATATTCACATATCCGCCATGTTGCACCTACATATCCGCCATGTTACACTTACATATCCACCAGGTTATACTTACATATCCGCCACGTTGCATTTACATATCCGCCATGTTGCACTTACATATTCGCCATGTTCCACTTACATATCCGCCATGTCGCACTTACATATGCGCCAGCCATGTTACACTTACATATCCGCCATGTTGCACTTACATATCCGCCATGCTGCACTTACATATCCGCCAGCCATGTTACACTTATATATCCGCCAGCCATGTTACACTTACATATCCGCCATGTTACACTTACATATTCGCCATGTTATACTTACATGTCCGCCATGTTGCCGAATACAAGGGAGCCAAACATGATCCCACCTTGGAACAGCATGTTGAGATGAGATCTCCGGATCAAGTTAGAGCACACCAGTGACATCTACAAGATAAGAAAGCAGTTAGGCTGGAAGGGATTTGGCTGTTTTTTCTTCAGAAACATCATCTCCTCCAGTGCAGCTAAGTTTTATGTCAAACCCACAAAATAGGATATAGAACCAATCATGGCCAAGATGCATGCCTTTTTTTAAATACACAAAATATTAGGTCACTCTCATCCTTGGACAGGAAACCCTCGAGACTACTGCGTCTCCACTTTTGCCAGTGCCAAGGAGAAGCTGTACACAGCGCTTCCAAGGCTGCTTAATGGCAGCTCTATTAGCGGCAAAGCGCGCTGTGTGAGTGGAAATGGGGGTTGTCGGGATGAAAAAGCTCGCTGTGCGGGTGAGGAAGTGTGCTGTGCGGGTGGGGAAGTGTGCTGTGCGGGTGGGGAAGTGTGCTGTGCGGGTGGAAATGAGCGTTCTAAGGATGAAAAAGCTCGCTGTGCAGGTGAGGAAGTGTGCTCTAAGGGTGAGGGAGTGTGCTGTAAGAGTGGGGGGGGGGGTGCTGTAAGGGTGGGGAAGTGTGCTGTGTGGATGGAAATGGGCGTTCTAGGGATGAAAAAGCTCGCTGTGCGGGCGAGGAAGTGTGCGGTAAGGGTGAGGAAGTGTGCTGTAAGGGTGAGGAAGTGTGCTGTAAGGGTGGAAATGGACGTTCTAGGGATGGAAAAACTCGCTGGGCGGTGAAGAAGTGTGCTGTGTGGGTGGCAAAGTGTGCTGTGCGGTGAAGTAGTGTACAGGGTGAGTAAGGAAGTGTATTGTAAGAGTAGATAAGTGTGTTGTGCGGTGGAGAAGTATGCTGTGCGGATGGGGAAGTGCGCTGTGTGGGGGAAGTGTGCTGTTCAGTGGAAAGTGTGCTGTCCCGTGAGGATGTGTGCTGTGCTGTGGGGAAGTATTCTGTGCGCATGGGGAAGTGTGCTGTTCAGTGGGAAAGTGTGCTGTGCTGTGAGGAAGTATTCTGTGCAGATGGGGAAGCGTGCTGTGCAGGTGAGGAAGTGCCCTGTGCGGAGGGTGTACTGTGTGGGTGGAGAAGTATGCTGTGCGGTGAGGTAGTGTGCTGTGCGGTGGAAGGAAAGGTAAGACAAGAGCGCTTGCCGCGTGTGAAACAATACTCCGAGAATGGAGAGGCACGCTATGGGGTGGCAAAAATCGCTGTGCAGTGCCGGTAATTCCCACCAACCTTCGCAAAGTGAAACATTCTTGATTACGAACATTATCAGTGAACAGTAGGATTTGTTTATTCACTTTTCTGATTGTTGTTTAACTCAGTTTTCACGTATACCATGGCGACAAGCTTTATAGACCCTGAACACCCGGGAGCCTGGACCGAATGGACGAGTTTTCGTTTTACGGCATTGTGTATATTGTATGTCACCTTTTCTGTAGCTGTCGTCTCGAACACCTGTTTATCGAACACCCATCGATCACAGGTGATGGTGGAGCGGTTCTCCGGGCTGATCTGGTCCCACGGTGACGTGGTGTTGTACAATTTGCACCGCTCGTAACCATCCTTGGTCTTCGGGATAGTCTGGTTGACCAGCCACTGATGCCGGAAGTCCTGTATCTTGTACGTGTCATTGTCCAGTCCAGGGATGGCACACCTGGTCAGGAGAAACACAGGTATTATTAGTAGCAAACCTCCCCCCCCCCCCAAACTCACCATTATTCTTCCTAAAGCCTTGGAAACTTAATTGGGTTTTTGTTATTTATATAGCTGTAACTTACAATCAGTAATTACAATCGGTGACCCAGTTGTGAATATTCACAATCGCCCCAAAGCTAACGTGAAAAAGTGCATATAGCTGCCTTAGGTTTACCATTAGTTAGCAATTTTGGACTCTGTTTGCACTGTGTTAGCTAATTCGAGTGTGTACACTTTTATCTTCATTTGAGGCAAGTCTGAAGAAATGTAGGATTGTCAACAACTTAGGTTTTGTATTAGGGAAAATATCCTGCACAGGTTCTACCGCATATGCCGATGTTGGTTAAAACTGTAGTGCATATTGTTGTCAACTATGTAATAATTAGTAACTTTTTACAACATAACAATGCCGTACAATAACGTCCTCACTTGATTGTGTGCTACCGAGAATGCTGTTTGCTCGAGCATTTCGATAGGCGAGAGAAAATATAAAGCTATAAAGCAAAGCTATTAAATGTGAGCTCAGGGTAAGTCGACTTTTGATGTAATTAATGGCTGAGATGGATTTTGATGAACTGGTCAAACAAATTACAACACCAGATGGTTAAGATAAACAATGTATATAACAAATAATTCCATAAAAATTAAAGACATTAAGCACAGAGGGGAGGACCTGAGCAACGACGGCAGTGTGATAGAGGTACAGCACCAAGGGTAAGACCAGAGCAGCGACGACTGTGTGATAACTGGTAAATGGTCACACGTAACCGGTGAAATAGGGCCTCTTTTCAAATTGCCTTAGTCAGGGTTTTATTCTAACTGTTTATGTAAACGCATAAAAAGTAGCAATTTACAATGTATAAACCTCATCTCCAACATTCGTCTACCACCCAGGCCCCGAGAGATGTCCTCCACAGAGCATAACCTCAAGACTCGTTTCCAAAACAGATGGATTGGAAATGAATTGTCGAATTCTATAAATCCGGAATGTTCTGTCCAAAGATAAAGTTAGTTTGAGATACAGTTAATTTGATTGTAAAACTGTGTTATATATTTCATGATTCAATCCAGCGCTCAAATATGCAAAGTAGGGATATTAAACAGGGAAACTATCCTGTAATTCCAAAGTCACAACTCAACAGTCATGCTCCGACACTGCAGTGAAGGACTGCGATCGTAACACCAATTGGCATGTGACAGTATCAATACAGTAGAAAACGCTCTTAGCCAAATTTTCCGCCCATACATGGACATTATTTATACCCACCAAAGTCTCAGTCCTCCTTTAAAGACTCAGACGTCAAAACGCCATGAAGCTCTCGGTATTATAGCGCACATAGTTTATACATGAACCCTGCAATAAACCTCATCAGCCGCAAAGAAGACGCGCTTTTCACCCGAAAATGAATTTCGTTAACAAATAAACTGATCGTGACACAGTACCTTTAATTTATGGAAATCGAAAAGATCTGCACCTTTACTTACAACTAACCCGAGTTTGCGGCAGCAAACATCAAAGGAACCATCTCGTCCAGAGCATTTCACAGGTGAGGCCGGCTGGCTACACAACGCTCACTCAGGAAATGCAGTCAACACAACTGTATACACATACAACGAAGTTTGCGAAGAAATGAAATAAGTGCACAGAAACATGGCACTAATTGTGTGTTTGCCATAAACAATGCCCCACCTTTTGGTGAAGTAATACTCAATACCCTCTGTAGATTGTGGAAATGTACTAGTCGTCTAACAATATCTTACTCGACACATTTGTCAACAGTAATACATGTATGCAATTTACACAAAAATGGTGACAACAGACACTTTAATCGTCCGGCTCGACGAAATTTCAAGATAAACTTTCATATGCACGTTTAAAACAACACTGCAATAATAAATAATACAGTTACGGCCATTGTGCCGCAGGCATGGAGTGGAAGTAAGGTCAGGATCAGCCTATAGCAATGTGACAGTCTTCTACGAATCATAGCTGTCAAAATACAAGCAGGCTTTCATCTTACATTTACTACCCAGCTATTGACACGGTGAGAGTTGCTGTCTTTGTCCAGGGGCTCGGGTCGCGTCTAGCCAGGGGCCATTTATTTCTACCAAGACACCGCTTAATGCTGGTAACGCGAGAAACTACATCAACCTGTAGAGGCCATTGTACAGGATGCCGCTATATTGCTGTGCTTTCCCAAGTGGAATTTTGTACCTTTGTGCCCTACACTAAAACTGGTTAGGTTACTAGACATGAATAGTCTCAATTATGTAATGGCTGCCACATATCAGATTACACAGCTATAGTCAACCGTGTTGTGTTGAGATGTAGACAGCAGAGAATAAACGTGTGTACGGAGTGAGGCACCATTGAAATAGATAAAGCATTTCATATTGAGTTCAATAGTTCAGTGTGAAACCGCAACCACGTCTTTGTTAGTCGGCCTCGAGTTGACGTTAAGGCATTTGTCCGCGTCATTAAGTTTACTCTCAACACAATGGTGTGCATATCTAACAATGCAGTAAGAACGTTAGTCTCTGGAACGCTGTACAGAAACATGGCGTTTACAAGTGACACATAAAGTGAGCACGTAATTAGTCCGGAGCGCGCTCTGACGTCGGTTTGGCGTCATCAAATTTTACCAATCTCTGACTAATCGTCATTGTCTACCCTAAAAACAGTATTAACTGTTAAAATACGTCTACCAACTTTAGTTACTGTGATGGAAAGGTCACTTTTCTGTGATGTCAGAAAACACCAACAACTTTGTATCAACTTTAGTTTCTTTCAGTACTTGATACCTATGTATTCACTTTATCTATATAAAGTATTCATAGCTATATTCTGTAAATAAATACAGATTATTCCACCGGACACCTTACGCAATTTTGTTGCAAAAAATCCACCGTGTGTCGCCCGGATTCCAAAGGTTAAACTTGTCTTTAGAGTGGGATTTGTTGTTGTCGCGCTTGGCACTTCGCGCTGGGGACGGAGGGGTGGGGATGATTGCGGTTAGAACAATTAAACATGATTTGTTGGCCCGGTGTAAGAATAATGTGAATGGATGACTCCCATGCCTGTTGTCGTCGGCATAAGACTTCAATGGCGGCAGCACTTTGGTGGCATGGACTCACACTGCCACAAGCAGACACAGTATGTTACACACACCTAATGACTAGTTGTCTCATAAGACTGAGAAATTGTTAAGTTCGACGTAAAACTCAACCATGTATACATAGGCCTACATTCTCTACTTTGGTGGCAGTGGTGTAAAGTGAGCTCATAGAGATGTACATGAGAATGGAGCACTGATATCTGCGGGGTTGTCCTCTGATATTAATCCTGATCACCGGAATGATGTTTGGAAAATGTTGGTATATGAGTAGCGTACTTTTATACAAAGTATAAAGGTGTTCCACTGTGTTGTACAGAAATCATGTACTGTGAATAGTCATATGGGAAATCCACGGCTTAAGTAAATTATGTCAAATGAAAGACGCTCTGAAGTACAGGTGTTATATATAGGTCAACATTTACCTGTATATCCTATGACAAAGCTGTTAAATTGTATACATCCATGCCAAGCCATGGTAAGATGAGACCACTATTATAGTTAGGGCCATAAAGGTTGTCTGGTAACGTACGAGGCATGTCAGCCAGTATGCAGCCAGTCGCAGCACCAATTGTACCCATGTTTTATAGAGCTAAGCATATTCAAGCACTAAATATACACCTACATGTGTTGCGGAGCGTCTGTGACAGAGGCGTTCTATGTCGATCATCTGACTGAAATTTTAGAAACAATGTATTTATTTTTACTAATTCATTTCATAAGCGGTTTAACGCCATAGTTAGTAACTTTTCACTTACATCGATTGTTATTTATTGGACTGTTTTTTTATATTTATTTATTTAATTGATGTTTTACGCCCCATACTCAAGAGTATTTTGCTTATACCAGGCCAGGCCAACTATTTAGTGTACAGGTGATGGGGGGTGTGTAACGAAAATATCACGGCACTTGGATGGATACCTGGCAAACTTCCTTACTAATAGCCACAGTAAAACTAGTGGGTACTGGATTTGAACCTGCAAACTCACTGGTAAAATGTGTGTCCGTTCCGGCATGAGCGAGGCTGTCATGAAACAATAAATACTCCATAGTTTCGAAATGAATTTTATACGTAATATGAGATATGTACACATACTCATAAAATGAAAATGTACCACAGAAGCACATGTCAGTTTTCAAATTATGCCATGAAAACGGAAATCCTTGGGATGAAAGCCAAATGAAGTATCAAACGTGTATAATCCATCCTCTGTATGGGTGAACTCTCGGCAAAATGCCGACAAAATGAGTTACTATTCTGTATATTAAAGTTCTAACAAAGGCAGTTGAAGTAATGGTGACTTTAATTTAACAGAACGATTTGCGCCAAAAAGTGAAGTAACGTATACCAAGTTCAGAGGGTTGTGGAGCCGTAGCTGAACACTTCACTCAAGCGTTGTTCTAGTGCACCAGAACACTTTACTCAAGCGTTGTTCTCGTGCGACAGAACACTTCACTCAAGCGTTGTTCTCGTGTACCAGAACACTTTACTCAAGCGTTGTTCTCGTGCGCCAGTACACTTCACTCAAGCGTTGTTCTCGTGCACCAGTACACTTCACTCAAGCGTTGTTCTCGTGCACCAGTACACTTCACTCAAGCATTGTTCTCGTGCACCAGTACACTTCACTTAAGCGTTGTTCTCGTGTACCAGTACACTTCGCTCAAGCGTTGCTCTCGTGCACCAGTACACTTCACTCAAGCGTTGTTCTCGTGTACCAGAAAACTTCACTCAAGCATTGTTCTCGTGCACCAGAAAACTTCACTCAAGCATTGTTCTCGTTCATGAGAACACTTCACTCAAGCATTGCTCTCGTGCACCAGTACACTTCACTCAAGCGTTGTTTTCGTGCACCAGAACACTTTACTCAAGCATTGCTCTCGTGTACCAGAACACTTCACTCAAGCATTGCTCTCGTGCACCAGAACACTTCACTCAAGCGTTGTTCTCATTCACCAGGACACTTTACTCAAGCATTGCTCTGGTGTACCAGTACACTTCACTCAAGCATTGCTCTCGTGCACCAGAAAACTTCACTCAAGCGTTGTTCTCATGCACCAGAACACTTTACTCAAGCGTTGCTCTCGTGTACCAGAGCACTTCACTCAAGCGGTGTTTTCGTGTACCAGAACACTTCACTCAGGCATTGCTCTCGTGCACCAGAGCACTTCATTCAAGCGTTGTTCTCATGCACCAGAAAACTTTACTCAAGCATTGCTCTCGTGCACCAGAGCACTTCACTAAAGCGTTGTTCTCATGCACCAGAACACTTTACTCAAGCATTGCTCTCGTGCACCAGAACATTTCATTCAAGCGTTGCTCTCGTGTACCAGTACACTTCACTCAAGCGTTGTTCTCATGCACCAGAACACTTTACTCAAGCATTGCTCTCGTGTTCCAGAACACTTCACTCAAGCATTGCTCTCGTGTACCAGAACACTTCATTCAAGCGTTGTTCTCATGCACCAGAACACTTCACTCAAGCGTTGCTCTCGTGTACCAGAACACTTCGTTTAAGCGTTGTTCTCGTGACACCAGACACTTCACTCAAGCATTGTTCTCGTGATACCAGAACACTTCACTCAGGCGTTGTTATCGTGACACCAGGACAATTCACTCAAACGTTGTTCTTTTGCACCAGAACAACTTACTCGAGTGTTGTTCTCGTGCACCAGAACACTCCACTCAAGCGTAATTCTCGTGCCCCAGAACACTTCACTCAAGCGTTGCTCTCGTGCACCAGAATACTTCACTCAAGCGTTGCTCTCATTCATCAGTACACTCCCTTCAAGATCATTTAAACAATTCACTGATAAAAAAATTATTTACAAGGCGTTAACAACACAAATCACATGTTTAAGAAACTGTCAAGATTGCCAACAAACTGTCCAGAATATCAATTACCGGATTTTGCCACCCATGCCCAAGTCCATCCTATAGATCCTACCTTAAACCTAAATTGCTCCCGCAATATGTAATATAAATATATCGAGGTAGGGAGAGTTGTGCGACGCTCACCTGTGGTCAGGAAGAGCGATGACAAACACAGTGATGAGGGCGTGAAAGCCTGCAGTTATGCTGGTGATACACACAATGAAGTATATCCTCTTCTGATACTTGTCAAATCCACCCAGGTGGCCGAGAATATCGTCAAATCTCATGATGGATCAGCCCTAAGGAGCAGTCTGAGATGGTCGACTCGGGGGTGAGGTATTGGCTGATAGTCCGGGGAGGCGTGGAGCGATTAGTACATAGTCTGTCAATCAGAACTGAGAGGTAGGGCACCCCACATGGAAGCCCCGAGTAGCTCGTTATGAAGCACGAATACATCCCAGGACAGACCCGTTCAGGTGTAACGTAATGTGGTATGCTATAGCAGAAAAGTTTCTAGATACAAGGGAATTGTTAACCAAAAACTAAACTAGAAAACCCTGATATTTTGAGGGGAAAGTGGTCATAGTAAAAATTACTTCTACGAAGTCTGTTTAAGTTAAGTAGAGTTTAAGCTTTAAGCACTGATCCCAACACCAAAAGTTTCGCCCATACTATCTTGTAATAATAATGATCTTCATAAAAACACAAACACTGTGAATTTTGGACAATAAAAGCTGTCATAATTCAGGGTTGTATTCAACCACATTTATGATGATAATTTCTAGATCTGTAAACGCTGTACGATGCCTTCTCAGGCTAAAACCCAGCTTAAGCGAACAGTTTGCAGGATGTGTTCTGATAAACTCTACGCCACAGACAGCGTGTACGGTACACCGGCGAATAACATATATGTGTTCTCACACATTTGTCTGGACAGTAACAAGATTTATGGTACCAGCATAGTTGACTTGGCCTATGTACTTTTATACCTCATGGCACAGGATAAACTGTAAAAGGTTGGAGGTATTATAATCATTTTAGCGACGTAGTCTGGTCGGAAACCGTTTCC
Organism: Liolophura sinensis; assembly: GCF_032854445.1. Classification (NCBI taxonomy): domain Eukaryota; kingdom Metazoa; phylum Mollusca; class Polyplacophora; order Chitonida; family Chitonidae; genus Liolophura; species Liolophura sinensis. Next base: position 545,866 of record NC_088301.1, on the reverse strand, counting down.
TCAGTGGAAATGGAAGTGAGGGTAACGCTGTGGTACTGTCATATTTTTATAATCTTTATAAGTTCAGTGGTCTAACAGCGGATAGACGCACACTCTACTGTGGGAGAGGACGGGGATCAATCCCTGGTGAGGTCATAAAAATATATAGGTCTAATTAAGAAAGTACAAGTGACGTAGTAGTTGACACCCCTTCCGGAGGCCCTTCTAACATCTCTGCGTCACACTTTATAGTGTCGCCCACCTGTATGTAACGGGTACATAGAAACAGTTGCAATTCCCCCCAGGCATGTGTGTTTTAGTGTGGTTGTTCTTTCTGTCAGTGAGCAATATAAACGTGCCTAACGCTAAAACAAGGAACAAAGGATTATTTCGACATTGACTAGAAAGATAACACGTATAACTTACGATAGACAAATTTCAAACGTTATTCTAGTCTCTGTGCAGACTGACCTTGGCATTTTGTCACACCGATGTAGGGCCCGCAGTGGGCAAGGCTGGTTGGCTAAAACGGTTTTGATGTACTTACATGTAGTGAACCAAAGGTTTTAATTACTTTGATGGATCAAATAAATTGATTAATTCTACCTTTATCTACATTCATTCACTAATATTGTGTCAAGTAGTCTAGGTTCAAAGATCATGGGGGACCCGGATGCTGGCTTTCGGTATATTTGTACTTATCCAGTATTTTTCCAACTAGTTTATGATAATAACATATCAGCATTAGCGCTTCACACAATCCGATCCCAGCTTACCACATACCGTCTTAGAATACCATTCATATATACCTACTCAGTGTGAAACGCGGTACATTACATGTAACACATTATTTGTCACTCTCTCATTGTATCAGTGATATACATCTTCTCTGTGCGAAACGCGATACATTACATGTAACACATTATTTGTCACTCTCTCATTGTATCAATGATATACACCTTCTCGGTGCGAAACGCCATACATTACATGTAACACATTATTTGTCACTCTCTCATTGTATCAATGATATATACCTTCTCGGTGCGAAACGCGATACATTACATGTAACACATTATTTGTCACTCTCTCATTGTATCAATGATATATACCTTCTCGGTGCGAAACGCCATACATTACATGTAACACATTATTTGTCACTCTCTCATTGTTCAATGATATATACCTTCTCGGTGCGAAACGCCATACATTACATGTAACACATTATTTGTCACTCTCTCATTGTATCAATTATATATATACCTTCTTGGTGCGAAACGCCATACATTACATGTAACACATTATTTGTCACTCTCTCATTGTATCAATGATATATACCTTCTTGGTGCGAAACGCGATACATTACATGTAACACATTATTTGTCACTCTCTCATTGTATCAATGATATATACCTTCTCGGTGCGAAACGCGATACATTACATGTAACACACTATTTGTCATTCTCTCATTGTATCAATGATATATACCTTCTCGGTGCGAAACGCGATACATTACATGTAACACATTATTTGTCACTCTCTCATTGTATCAGTGATATACACCTTCTCTGTGCGAAACGCGATACATTACATGTAACACATTATTTGTCACTCTCTCATTGTATCAATGATATATACCTTCTCGATGTATAAAAAAATTTTCGTATAGCTGGGCAAAATATTATACTGGTAGTCTGAACAAAATTACAAAGTTCTACAGAGACAGGTTAACTGTGATCTGGTGAAATAAAAAGTGTCAGAGACAGGTTAACTGTGATCTGGTGAAATAAAAAGTGTCAGAGACAGGTTAACTGTGATCTGGTGAAATAAAAAGTGTCAGAGACAGGTTAACTGTGATCTGGTGAAATAAAAAGTGCCAGAGACAGGTTACCTGTGATCTGGTAAAACAGAGAGTGCTAAAGACAGGTTACCTGTGATGTGGTAAGACAGATTTCTAGAGACAGGTTACCTGTGATCTGGTAAGACGGAACTCTAGAGACAGGTTACTTGTGGTCTGGTAAAACAGAGAGTTCTAGAGACAGGTTACCTGTGATCTGGTAAAACAGAGAATTCTAAAGACAGGTTACCTGTGATAAGGTGAAATAGAGAATTCTAGAGAGAGGTTAAATGTGGTCAGGTAAAACAGAGAGTGCCACAGACAGGTTGCCTGTGATCAGGTAAAGCAGAGAGTGCAAGAGAGAGGTTACGTCTGGTCAGGTTAGAGACTGCTAGAGACAGGTTAACTGTGAACAGGTAAAACAGAAAGTGCTAAAGACAGGTTATCTCTGGTCAGGTAAGAGACTGCTAGAGACAGGTTACCTGTGATCCGGAAGAGCCACAAGAAACACAGTCGCAAGGGCATGGAAAGCCGCCGTGATGGCCGGTATACATAGGGCGAAGTAGAGGCGCTTCTGATACGAGCCAAACTCTCCGATATACGGTAATATGTCATCGATTCTCATCTTGGTGATAAGCTATATTGAGGTTACACAAATTAAGACTGCACTTCACTTTTATGCAGAGCTGGGAGACGTTGCCTTTGTGTGTCACCTAATGACGTAGGTCGTTTGATTCTACAGTCGCCTGTTCATTAATTCAAGTTTCATGCTTCAACGAATTATTAATTAATTGTGACATCTCCGGTGTATTAGCCAATCTGCTGTCTTATGAAAGCACATTAACTTAAGGTTAATATAAGCGTATTATGTTTTTTTTTAATTGTATGCCCCACGGTCAAATCGCAATTCACTTTGTGAAACTCAGCTAACATTCCATATATACATAGCATAGAGTTGTTAGAAGACGACTCTGTCGCCTGGTCACAGCAATTCGCTACAGTGTACATATCACTGTATCATAACACACCGTCCCCAGTCATCGCAAACCTAACTGCATATATCCTGAAGGAACATTTGTTTAATTGACGCGTTACTCAAGGCTATTCACTTGTACAATGTACGACGCCAGCGCCTAGTGTTACGAAATTTGTCATAAATTACAGTCAGTCTATCATATTTGTGGAAACGCAAATGGTGCACTCGACTGTTTCCTGCCATACTCACTACAGCACATGTGTCGCAAGTCTTTAAGCTCGCTTTACATCACTGCCACCAGTAGATAAGCTCGTCCTTTTGAGACTCCAGTTGTGCGACACTGTTAGGCTTGTTAAGGCTTGCTTCACGCCCGATGCCCTCGTGCGATCAGCAGTCACCAGTACCATGATTTCTGGTATTGGTTAGAATCATGTAACGAATACTTCAGGTAGAGAGAGCATGTATTATTAACCACAAATGTTCAGACAGAGCGTTTGTGTTTTCTGACATCACTGCCTACCTCATCACCGTGACATCAGTGACCTCGGTGTTTAAGATTTCTGAAAAAAATTAGCGGTGGTGCAGTGGTGTAAATAGATGCAAGATGGGAAATCTCGTCTGGTTGATGCAATGACCAAAAGGTAGGCTAGGCGCCAAAACCACACCACCACGAACCGTTTCCTCGCCTGGTAGGGGTCATATGGCCTAGACTAGAATAAATACAAGTCTTATAATTTAAATACAGTCCATCTTAACATTCATTAGATATTGCTCGCTCCGATTTAGCTTAAATCAACATTGGATATCTGGGTATCTATTTTACATAATCTTGTGCAATAATCTTGCACAGTGTTACCGGATTCTTGATCAGTCTTATTGGATTACGTAAAATACGTAGAATTAATACTGTATTTTGTTGTGCTGTGCTAATAAGTTACCAAATGGCAAAGCTCCAACTTCTGGTACAGTCGGTACATGTCAGTACTTCTGGTACAGTCGCTACATGTCAGTACTTCTGGTATAGTCGCTACACATCAGTACTTCTGGTATAGTCGCTACATGTCAGTACTTCTGGTATAGTCGCTACATATCAGTACTTCTGGTACAGTCGCTACATGTCAGTACTTCTGGTACAGTCGCTACATGTCACTACGTCTGGTACAGTCGCTACATATCAGTACTTCTGGTACAGTCGGTACATGTCAGTACTTCTGGTACAGTCGCTACATATCAGTACCTCTGGTACAGTCGGTACATGTCAGTACTTCTGGTACAGTCGCTACATGTCAGTACTTCTGGTACGGTCGCTACAAGTCAGTGTCTCGTCCACATAAGTTATCTTGTCAGCTATGCCGTATTTTTCTTTTACGAGGGGTTGAATTCATAGAGGTGTCCAAGGCGCCAACACAAACGACTGAAGGACTTCACAAGACAAAGCTATATGCACATTTCATTTGACCCACATAATCAAAAGGGCGACCTTACTGATGACATGGACGGAGCACACACCATGGTATATAACACACTATCGAGCAAAATTTCGTCCAGAACGGTGTAAGCACTTGGTGAAGGGTATGCAAACAAACGAGTATACTTTATATATACTTATAGATGATTAGGTGATCACGTAGGAAAATTCACCAAGTAGGTGATGCACAATTGTATACCTAGAATACAATGATCTTTGTACCAATTCTGTAAAAGCAAAACATGAATTTTATTTCTGGCTTGTAATCTTCAATCAAAAATATCAAGTCCAGATACGGATATATGCGTAGATTAAATGCTTTGATAACAGCATGAGGATCCAGTGGAACGAGTGAGATAAATCAAGTCAGATGAGTTCGTCATGTATATATACACAGAAGTATGCTTTCCGACAGTTTATTCCGTACCATTCTCGGGGCTAGCTATCGGAAATAATCATAGTGCCTGTTAGATACTACCTCACCATTTGATGAAGATGAGTGTTTCCCGTTAGTTGTAAAGTACAACAGCAGGCAGAGCGAACAAACATCCTTGAACACGGATCATGGCGTTTATATGTATTAAGTTGGCTTGTACAACTATGCATGGATAGAAACAATAGCCTTTTGTTCCGACAATGAACTCTAGGGTATGACTACTCTTAGCTACACCGGCTGCCTGCTACACCATGTGACACTTACTCTGTACAACAATGTATGATCCCAGTAAGTCACCTGTGGTCCGGTAAAACAACAGGTGATAGACAGATACTGAAGCTTACCTGTGATCCGGTAAAGCAACAACGAACACCGTCATAAGGGCATGGAAGGCCGCGGTGATGGCCGGTATACACACGGTGACGTATAGGCGCTTCTGGTACGGGCCAAACTCTCCGATATACGGTAATATTTCATCGAATTTCATGTTGATGATTAGCTATACACGCACAGGTAGATACTGACGAGAGCCGTGGTTCAAGCCGTTTACTTGAAGTGAACGTAACAATTCGTCAGGTCAGAAAGGGGGGGGGGGGGGGAGGTGGATCAACCACTACGGATGTGGCAGCGTAGTCGGACTTATCACCGACTACTCAGGCAGATATAGATAGACTACACGCGGTTTCACCTTCCACGTCATTCAACCAAACTGAAGGTGTGAAAGTGTGTGCCTGGAATACATTAACTGTCTAAAAGCTTGTAAATATTTATCCCACTGCAAATTTTAGGACCCTTATTGAAATCGTACCGCCAAAGTTTGACCTGGGCAAACACTTTCCAAAATGAAATCCCCAAGACCTGTGGACCTCCGAAACACTTCGTGAATAGATGTTATAATGCGAGCCGTAGGTACAACAGCACAATTTGTAACCTATAGGTCCATGTGGAGCTATAGGCGTTTAGAGTTATATGGTTTGCATAGAAAAGGCGACAATATATACTGAATAAGAAAATAAGGACAAGAAATATTTAATCCGATACATTTTTGCAGCATTACATATGAAAGCAGTTTAATACGGAGGTATTTACGAACCATATCGTCTGTCGGAGGGAAAGAGAACAGAAACGAAATGAAACTATCAACAGTTGTATAACATACGCGAACCATGTCGCCTGTGGAAGCGCCTGAGTTGTTGGGTTTGGAGGACGCAGATAATACGAATAAAAAATGTAAGATGGTACAGAAAGGTTTTTAAAAAAACGGGAAAAGGGACGGAAACGTGATGAAAGTATCAAGAAAATATTTCAAACTACAATTGTGTTCACCAATTCTTATTCAAAAATAAACTTTTGACCGCAGAAAAAACTGTCCCATTGGTATGTCAAAAATGTGTTCATTCTTTGTAGTAATTAAATGTACGCATGTTAACCGAATACCGTCGGTATTTGTACCTGATCGACTCACACACAGTCTACTGATAATGTCACCCAATCTGATGTGGAGAAAGTTGATGCAATACATCACAAGACGATCGCAAAGAGTCGCTTTTCCAAGTGATTTGAAAAGTTGAAACGTTTAAAATCACAGAGAAAGTCGAAGAAAAAGGAAAGGAACTCCCCTAAAATCAGTTAGCTAGTTATAAAATTGGCATCACATAGGTCTACTATGAAGATTAAATATCCCAAAGCTGAAGTAGCTGAATTATCTGTAAATACGCTCAGTGGAACTATTTTATGCTGTATCGTAACCTAAATGAATGTGTACACCAGGGGTAGGACTATTCCAGTACTGTAGTGCTGGCTATAGAGGAATGTATAATCTACTCTGCCAAAGTCGCAATAAAGCGTTAAACTTGCTAAAGTGTATAACCTGCTCCAAAAGGTGGACGCTGTATATTAGCTCATTTATTCAACCAATACGGCAATGAACCAAGAAAAATAGCATAGAAAAAGTGCAACAAAAAGAAAAAAAAATTAAATACAAGACTCCAGTCTAGTAAGTTCTTAATCTTCGCTTTACGAGTTCTTATATACCCTTGGTATATAGGGTTAACATAATGGAGACACAGGACCGCTTTCTCGGCAGAATAACTGGAACCACTTTTCCACCTCCCACGGGACTATAAATATGGCAGCTCTCTGCGTGACGTCGTGAATAGGATTTCCAGTGAAGTGGGCATTCAGCCGATATACATATATTAACATGCATAATAGAGAAAAGAGAATGACAAAGCGCGTTAAATGTAAACAGTGGTGATTGTGTGATAGTTTGTATCTGGTCGCATATATCACGTGAAGTGAGAACGCTGGACGCTTTATGTGTGTCAGACAAGGTTTTTCTCTGTGAACGACGAAGTCAGGAGAAATAAGTTGATAACCTGGACTTTCAGAGAAAGCAGTGTTTCTGAAATGCAGACTGGCAAGCACGTTATGCGTTATGTCTATCTTTACACGTAGCCAGCCAAGCTACTTTTGCATTTTCATTAGTCATGTGACCAACTTGACTAATTTTGTCCAGTCAGAATAATCCTACAGTACAGAGTACTTCGTCGCTGTTACGCAATTGTCTGACAGTTCCATGGTGCGCACTGCATGTTGGTTAAGTCTAATGTTGTTGATTAACGTTGAAAGCGGTGAACAAGTTTGTGAGGTTACTTAAGTTTGCAGGTACCACTGTGTGGCTTGCAACAACTCACCATAAGAGCAACGGGGGGGGGGAGGGACGGGGAGGAGGAGGGTGTGCATAGAATGCCCCAGAATTCAATGCAGGTGGTTCATTTTAGCAGGACAGAAAGAGGGAGAACAACGACAACAAAAGCCAGCTTAAAGAGCTATGATAACTTACATGTAATCAGGCAGAGCGATAACAAACACAGTGATAAGGGCATGGAAAGCTCCAGTCAAGGATGTAATGCACAAGATGAAAAAAAGTCGCTTCTGGTACGTTCCAAACTGTCCCAGGTACAGTAAAATGTCTTCAAATATCATCCTGTTGATGATATGAGTTCAGGTTCCTGTTCACGACAATCTTAGGTGAGAAGGAATGAGAAAAGTTGTAGGGAATGAAGTTTGACTAGGTTTACGTATGAACATGCGGTTCAACCTGAGAAAAAGCTCTATGCCTTTTGTACGGCTTCAATAGGTTAAGTTCAGTTGAAATGTCTATATCCAACAGATCGGTCTAATTCGTGCCTCGAATAATATGAAATATCCCCTTCACCGCAGTTATTTTTAGACCACTGTAGAGACAGTACTACCAAATTCTGTGTTAAGCAAACAATCTATATAATACTCTTATTTTACACGTTTTTCTTTGTTTAAAGTAAGCCACACTAGACAGACTGAAGTTAAATTTGTACACAGTTTATATCAAACAGTCAATACAGTATGTAACTCAGAAATTTCACCTACAACGACACCCTCGCTATACAGGGCAAGCCGTTGACCAATGAGGTCGCGAGATCACATCTAGATCGAGTTCATTCAGAATAAGGCAAACCACTGGATAGAGGACAGCTACAAGCGTACTAGTGGTGAGTTTGTGGCATGGTAAAATTCTGCTAAATGTGTGTTAATGGTGACCAATATCGTTGAGCTAGTGGCTGGTACTCTGTTGCTAACTATAAAACCCATACTTGTGAGCCCCTTTCAATGCCTTGTTTCTGTTTTTGTTTATATATTTTCAAGTTTTCTCAGGAAAACTATAACCATACTATGACATGAAGTTCCAGATTGTAAGTGTCACATAGCTACCAGTTCACAGATCTGGATCCAGGGGAACAGGTCGTTGTTAATCACGTTAAGCAATACAAATACTAGAGAGCTGATGGGGAGTAGATCGAGTTGAAACCTAAGCAACATCACAGAACCCTAATATCACTCATTCCAGACACCTGCATCAAACAACTTCCAACAGTATTCGCATCGAGCAGCATTCAATAAAGCATAGAAGCTAGGTTTAAAGCCTCGTAGGAAATGAGGAATGACGACATGTCCAGTTTCTATTCTGGTATGGTCTATTTAGATGACATTTCTGGTGTGCACGTAGTGATGACACCAGTGCTGGAGGTGCCCTTAGCTTAACATGATCTCGAAATATGAGGTAACCAAGTTCTACAAAAAGATAATCCTAAGTAGTATGAAAGTATAAACACCACCTTACCATTAGGTACGTCATGGAGAACATGGGCAAAACACTGACAAAGGAAAATAAGAACCTGTTTAAACTATACACGAAATAAATGGCTTGCCAAGCTGTGTTAGATGTTAGACGAAGAAAAACGTTGACAGAATTAAGATAAAACCAACGTTAGGAAGTGACAGATTGTATTTTAAGTGGCCAATTTCTGATCCAACGAAGTTTCATAAAATCTCCCTGTTCCCCCTTGCAGGCAAAACTGCATGTCAAGTCTGTGAAGGACGACTGTGGTTTGTGTCCGAGGCTCTATATTGACTGTCAGACACAGATGACAGTCTTCGCGATTTTTTTCCAGTTACATTTACGTACTAGAGAGGCATAAACACCCATCAACACATTCATGACAAAGTACGTCTTCGAAAAAAATTGTTTTGAAGGATGCCTGTAGTAAATATGTTAAGAGCCAACTTCCAAGGGCCATCCCAGTGGGCATCACGTGAAAGCCATACATGAAAGAGAACAGCTTGTAATCACAGATCAACAGTGGCCATCACGTGAAAGCCACACATGAAAGAGAACGGCTTGTAATCACAGATCAACAGTGGGCATCATGTGAAAGCCATACATGAAAGAGAAGAGCTTGTAATCACAAATCAACAGTGGGCATCACGTGAAAGCCACACATGATAGAGAACAGCTTGTAATCACAGATCAACAGTGGGCATCATGTGAAAGCCCTACCTGAAAGAGAACAGCTTGTAATCACAGATCAACAGTGGGCATCACGTGAAAGCCATACATGAAAGAGAACAGCTTGTAATCACCCATCAACAGTGGCCATCACGTGAAAGCCATACATGAAAGAGAACAGCTTGTAATCACAGATCAACAGTGGGCATCATGTGAAAGCCCTACCTGAAAGAGAACAGCTTGTAATCACAGATCAACAGTGGCCATCACGTGAAAGCCATACATGAAAGAGAACAGCTTGTAATCACAGATCAACAGTGGCCATCACGTGAAGGCCATACATAAAAGAGAACGGCTTGTAATCACAGATCAACAGTGGGCATCACGTGAAAGCCATACATGAAAGAGAACGGCTTGTAATCACAGATCAACAGAATCGCGAGAGTGTCAATAAAATAAATGCCACCTTCCTAAGGACACGGCTGCAGTTTTTTTCCGGTCGCCGAAAACCAGTCGTAGCTATGCGTCGAAACAGACATTCGTTTATCAGCCGTCAACCAATAAGAACGTTCCAGGTCACTAATCGCAAGACCAATTCCAAAACGACTTATACGCAAAGAACTAAGAAAATATATAAAGTCCTTTGTATTTCTTGCACGGCATAGTTTTCCAGATTATTGTTTGATCTGTTCGTTGTCGTCTAACGCAATACTGAAAACATTTTCACTCATACGATGGTGGTCAGTGTCATGGGTGGAGGAAACCAGAGAGCCCCGAGGAAACCATAGTGCCCCGAGAAAACCAGAGAGCCATGAGGAAACCAGAGAGCCAAGGCAGCGTCACCATGCGCTTATTGTCACCCTGACTCTACAAGCAGTAAAATGTCTCGAATCTACGAATTCCTTGTCCAATCTATGCGTCAAAACAAACATTCGTCAACCAGCCGTTAACCATCAAGGACGTTCCCGATCAATAATAGCTAGGCCTGTTCGCAAAACGAGGTATAAAACAGACCACCAAAGAACAAAGAAAGTATATAAAATACGAAAATAGGACAGAAGCAAAGAGAAGCAGTCAGCAGTTTTCAATGATGTTGGAAAGACGCAAGGTATGTTCTGGGCGACTGAGTGAAATCAGAAATTCATACTGTGTACCGTGCTAGAATAGCGGCTGTCTATAACAATATATGTATCTCAGTTACGCTTTGATTGCAACTGTTCATATATCCAACGTGGCGATCTAATTAAACACGATGACTATCCGACCTCTAGTCCCAGTCTAAGCAGAATTGGACACAATCATGAAGCAGAGCGCCAGAGATTCTGGGCGCTCTGTCCAAATTTATTTACAAGACAATTATACTCACTGTAAAACTTAAGAAAATTGGAGTGAAAGCGTTTAAAGGAATAACCTTGACATACTAATTTTTGCAGTAATAACCTGTGACGTTGATAGAAATCAACCAGTGTATTGAGATTCAACATTAGAAAAAAAACCACTGCTGGACAGCAGATGGATATACAAGACAGCAGATGGATATACAAGACAGCAGATGGATATACAAGACAGAAGATGGATATACAATCGGGAGGAGTATACACCTGTGAAACAGCCCTTCCTTTGCTTCACGCACATAAAAACAAACACTTTTGGGGGTCATCGTGGGATATACAAATAGTAATATAATGTACGCCTGGTGCTGTTCAGATTGTACCAACGTACAGTAGGACCATCACAATACCAGTAAAGATGTCACACTTGTCAGCACAGCATGCTCAGTTGCCAAGTTATTTAAGAAAATGTCTTTTTGGACAATGGGTGAAATAAAATGGCCACCGTGGTGGACATAGAGAACATATTTGCGATGGCTCTACATCTGAAAGTTTCCAGAAGGACATAATCTACAATTCTGCCAAGTGTCATGCTTTCATGGAAAAGTGCGCTATCTTTGCACACATCACCTGTACTATATAAACCAGTATAATGCTATTGACAGTGAACACTGATTAAGCTTGTGTTAACGCATGCCTTTTGTATAGCTTATATGGACGACTGTAGTGCGTTTTAAATGTAACGGACCCGTTTTCAAAACTCACGCTGGCCAGATGCTACAGTTAAGAATACTAACCCTGGACCAATCAGATCGCGTCTTCGAAGAGTATATCTTGGGTCGTGTCACACCTAAGACTTTAAAAGAGGAAGTTGTAACTTCCTCACTTGGGATTCAGCATGAAGGGGATAGTGCAACGACTGGTTGACCCGTATCAGTATAATGACTCGGGCGGGGCGGCTTACTTGTCTTCGGTAAGTCGTCTCAGTGAAGCAGCACGAGATAAAAGAGCGGTGGAAATCTGTCCTGCAACAAGGAGGTACATTACAAACACCCTAAGGATTCCTTCGTCGCCATATGACTGAAAAATTGTTGAGCACGACGTTAAACCCCAAGCACTCACTCACTCGAAGATTATGGCGTGAGTATACCAGGGGAAATAACTCTAGAAGATAACTTTGACTGGACCACTGTTTTATTCGCAAAACGTATGTTTTCTCCGGTGTCACAAGTGTGCAATAAATTTCTTTATTGTTTTGAACAGATTTATTTTCCAATTGGTCTTCGATTGTTTGACTAGGTATAAACCAAATTTTCGGATGACGAAATGCATTGTATTGAGGACCGTTATTGTACCGTGATTTATTTCGTTATCTCTGTCAATTAGCACCAGAGAAAAGAGCGGTGGAAATCCGTCCTGCAACAAGGAGGCACATTACATGCATTCTAAGGATTCCTCCGTCGTCATATGACTGAAAAATGGTTAAATAGGAGGTTAAAACCCCAAGCACTAACTAACTCACTCTATTTTCTTCCGCCCACGAATCTTTCCCATGTCGCCACGAAGGCATGTCACAAGGCCTGTTTAAGAGTATTTCTTTCGCATAGAGGCAGACGTTACACTAGAATCACAGCCTGCAGTATTTTATATAACACAAAGACGAGGTAGGTAGGGCCTATTGTACAGGTGTGTTTAGGCACATACTCACACAGCGTTATTTGCTTATCTCGCCGAAAATTTCAAACACAAATTTCAAACAAGAAAACTATAACATCAACCATTTGCTGCCTTTGTGTGTGTTCTGATTTCTTGTGTTTATTCACCACCATAGATTAATCAAAAATCTAAATCATCAAAATCTGACCAGGCGAGTCATAAAATCTGTGTGGTTTTTACCATGCATGTGCAGTTATGATACGAGTTTTTCATTGTTGCAGCTTTCCATAGCTATCAACAGGCCGTAACAGCATCAGCTAAGCTGTTCCATCTTGCAAACATTCAAGCGCTGTCTTGCAGTACCAAGCAGTGCAACATTGTTCACCATAATAAAACTTGGCGTTGATTGTACTTAATCGACGTTTGCTACAAATGATTAGATATACAAAATGATATCATTAACCTGTGATCTGGAAGAGGGGCGGCAAAGATAGGGAAATAGGCGTGAAATGCCAGGGCCATGCCGAGAAAACACAGCCTAAAATACACGGCTTTCTGGAATTTCCCAAATTCCCCAAGTTCGGTCAAAATAGCATCAGAATACATGACGCATTCAGCTTCTCAGATACAAGTTTACACAGACACCGTTTCAGGCAGAAGTGCACCCAGACACCGTTTCAGGCAGAAGTGCACTCAGACACCGTTTCAGGCAGAAGTGCACTCAGGCACCGTTTCAGGCAGAAGTGCACTCAGACACCGTTTCAGGCAGAAGTGCACTCAGACACCGTTTCAGGCAGAAGTGCACTCAGACACCGTTTCAGGCAGATGTGCACTCAGACACCGTTTCAGGCAGATGTGCAGACACCGTTTCAGACAGAAGTGCACTCAGACACCGTTTCAGTTAGAAGTGCACTCAGACACCGTTTCAGTTAGAAGTGCACTCAGACACCGTTTCAGTTAGAAGTGCACTCAGACACCGTTTCAGTTAGAAGTGCACTCAGACACCGTTTCAGGCAGAAGAGCACTCAGACACCGTTTCAGTTAGAAGTGCACTCAGACACCGTTTCAGTTAGAAGTGCACTCAGACACCGTTTCAGTTAGAAGTGCACTCAGACACCGTTTCAGGTAGAAGTTTACACACACCGTTTCAGCAAATTAGTCACAGTATCTCAGGTAGAAAGTTTACACAAACACGTCTTCAGCTTATTAGTCACAGTATGTCAAACAGAAGTTTACACGAACACTGCCTCAGCTCATTGATGACGGTATCCCAGGTAAATGATGAACAGAGAACAGGTTCTGCTTCTGAGACAATATACTGACAGAAGTACTTAAGAGTGGATGTGCAGTATATATTAAGAATGCTAATTCATTGTTATAGCATAACCATGCTACATACTTCAGATAAGTCGACATAAAAACTAAAAACGCCTGTTTGGAATAAGTTTACAATCATTATCTTTTTTAGTCCGTGTCTCATCTTAAGGTGGCGTGTTTGTGCCATTTAACATTCAAAACATTTTCTATACTGATTTATAATGATTTCTAATTTTACTAAGAAAAAATGATTATAAAGAACAAAGAATTCAAAGTAAAAGCAAAAACGTGCTAACGCACACACGGAAAACAACATAGACAAAATCGATGAATATACAATCCATAAACAATAACCAATGAAAAACTTTTTCTTCACGGTGGAAACGTTTTCTCCGCTATGTAAACGTTTTCTCCGCAGTGTAAACACTTTCTCGACGGTGTAAACCTGCTTCCGCGGTGAAAATGTTGTCTCCACGGTATAAGTCAGGAGACATCAAAAACCTGGCATAAAAGGCGTTGGTTTCCTTGTGTCCTTGCTCTGCCCCTAAACCGGAATGCCTGACATAAAAGGCGTTGGTTTCCTTGTGTCCTTCTTGCTCTGCCCCTAAACCGGAATGCCTGACATAAAAGGCGTTGGTTTCCTTGTGTCCTTCTTGCTCTGCCCCTAAACCGGAATGCCTGACATAAAGGGCATTGGTTTCCTTGTGTCCTTCTTCCTCTGCCGGTAAAGCGGAATTCCGTTGAACGTACGATGTATTCTTCCGTAAGGCGTTAAACCCCAACCAGTCAGATAAACTAAAATGCGTCTTATAACGATCTTTGTGCGTTCATACAAATTTATTTTCTGACTGAAAGAGAACAGGGAAAAGACAAGCTATAAGGTCTAAAACAGATCGCATCACAAACAAGAGACACTAAAAGGTAGCATCGTTGAGCCTTTTTTACCCAGAGAACACTCTGAGATTCAGCTTTTACACACATTACCTTGTGGTACATGTTTAACCCAGAAGACTTTTGTGGTTCATGATTTACACAGGGAATCTTTTCGTGGTTTATGATTTACACAGGGGATCAGCTTGTAGTTCATGATTTACACAGGGGATCTTTTATGGCACATGATTTAGGTCATTTTGTGGTTTATGATTTACACACGGGAACAGTTTGTGGCTCTTGATTTACACAGGGGATCTTTTTGTTTTTCATGATTTACACGGGCGATCTTTTTGTGGCTCATGATTTACACAGAGGATCAGTTTGTGGTTCTTGATTTACACAGTGGATCTTTTTATGGCTCATGATTTAGGTCATTTTGTGGTTTATGATTTACACAGAGGATCAGTTTGTGCTTCATGATTAACACAGAATCTTTCTGTGGTTTATGATTAACACAGAGGATCAGTTTGTGCTTCATGATTAACACAGAATCTTTCTGTGGTTCATGATTTACACAGAGAAAGTATAGTGCAGGAAATTGAAATTGCGTGATCATGACACCCATGACACCCACCATATCACCATATCACCCACCATATCACCATATCACCCACCATATCTCCTATAATATCACCATATCACCAATCATATCATCAATTATATCACCCACCATATCACCCACCATATCACCTACCATATCACCCAAAATATCACCCACAATATCGCCATATCACCAATCATATCATCAGTTATATCACCCACCATATCACCCATTATATCCCCATATCACTCACCATATCACAAATCATATCACTAACCATACCCCCACCACATCATCAATCATATCATCATATCACCCACTATATTACCGACTATATCATCAATCATATCACCCACCACATCATCAATCTTATCACCCACCATATCACCTTCCATATCACCATATCACCATATCACCCACCATATTACCCACTGTATCACCAATCAGATTACCTACCATATCACCCTCCATATCACAATGTCGCCCAACATATCACCAATATATGACCAAACATATCATCATATCACCCACCATATCACCCACCATATTACCCACCATATCACCCACCATATCACCATATCACCAATGAAATCACCCACCATATCACCTTATGACCCACCATATCATCATACTACCCACCGTATCACCATCCATATCACCATATCATCCACTATATCACCATATCACCAATGATATCACCCACCATATCCCCCAACATATCACCCACCATACTACCCACAGTATCACCAATCATATTATCCACCATATCACCATATTACCCACCATATCACCATATCACCCACTATATCACCATATTACCCACCATATCACCATATTACCCACCATATCACCAATGATATCACCCACCATATCACCATATTACTCACTATATCACCATATCACCAATGATATTACCCACCATATCACCATATTACCCACTATATCACCAATGATATCATCCACCATATCACCCACCATATCACCATATTACTCACCATATCACCAATGATATCACCCACCATATCACCCACCATATCACCCACCGTATCACCAATCATATTACCCACTATATCACCATATCACCAATGATATCACCCACCATGTCACCCACCATATCATCAGTCTCGATCTATAGCATGAACTACTTTGGTATTCCAAATCCTGTTCAGTCTTATGCCAAAGCGATGGCCTGATACACAAAGCCAATTTAGGATAAAGCCCAAAACTTAACAATTTTCTTTACAAAGCCAACTATTTGAAGCTAGATATTTAAAGTTAGGGACAAAGCATAGAATCAGTGGACAAAAGTTTATTCATTTGTTGAATATATTCATTGATTTAGAGATTACAATTTGGAATCAAGTTTTAGGCTAAAGCTCGAAATCGCTTTGTAGTTTATGGCTGGTGGACGAAGGCGGTTTGTCCTTGTGGCTGTGGCTCTAATTTCTCTTTATTCGGTCAGCTTCTCATCGTGGAGGAATGAAGTTTCGATGACCAGAGCTGAAGCGTCCCATCACTCCAGCAAATCTCGTGTTGTTAGAACGGTAGCTCAAAACTCCACTACTACTAGCAGAGTTATCTTTATGTACGTTTCTCTCCCATGCCGATAACAGACCGGACCTGACACAGAAGACAACCTGTTTTCTCATTACATCCCGCTTTCAGACCACACAGAGTATTTACAGTTGAGGAGTCTGGCTTATATTACAAGTTGCGTCGCGTCTCACGGATTTCAACAAGTTCGTCTCACTGCGGAGTCATTTGGTAAAATTGTCTATTTATAAATCAGTGAAATCGTCTGGAGTCGACTTGGTTAGGCTGTGCGATTAGTTGAATGCTTTTATAGGTTAAAACTTTAACCCAATGGTGAAATTTGTCAAAGGTACATCGATGTTTGTAAACATCGTAACAAGGTTCTCTTGTGCTTCCAGGAAAACAGTTGAACGGTCACGTGATTCGTGGCTGTAAAATCAGCCACTGACCCGTTTTCCTGTCACAGGGATAGTATACGCTCAAATGCTGTCTGAACCCACGTTTATTGCTCCATTGTCTGCAGATTATTCAAAGCAGAAATATTACGAACAAAGATCATGATCGATGGCTTAGCGCAAACTTCTTCTTAAATTCAGAGTTATTTGTTATGCTATATTTGAAAAATGAATAATTTATGTTTACTAAAAGAGTACAGGTTTAAAGGACATGGTAAATATGAAAAATTAGTAGCCTACTAAAGATCAAAGATCTTAAGCCTAAATTTGTTCTAAGCTAAAGACAGTAAATTGTTGTCCCAGGGCCATTTTTCAGTATAACTACTTTATCAATGTCAGCGGGGCCTCCATGGCTCAGTCGGTTAGTGCGCTAGCGCAGCGTAGTGACCCAGAAGCCTCTCACCAATGCGGTCGCTGAGAGTTCAAGACCAGCTCATGCTGGCTTCCTCTCCGGCCGTAAGTGGGAAGGTCTGCCAGCAACCTGCGGATGGTCGTGGATCGGGGGTCGTGGGTGACGTCAAGTGACCTTTCTCTCTGCGAAAACTTTGTGCTGCCTCGGTGAACCCCAGGGTTCACCAGTGAATGTTTGCTCATAATCTGTCCATCACTGTTCTGGTATAAGTTATTACGGCCAGGCACACCTTCATTCTGATCCCATTTCTCAGCTGACAGGATATTCCCCGTCACCATATAGTAGGCAGAGGGATAAATTGCTCAATCAACCCCCGATATGTTTGACAACAGATTATTGATAATACAACAGACGACTATTGAGACATGACATGTGAGGGCATTTGTAGCAAAACGCCCTGCAGACCGTCAATAACTATGTCTGGAGAAGTTAAGTTTGTCAACCTGAAAACGCCTACCGACAGATTGAATCACCTCTTTATTTATTTATCTGTTTATTTATTTATTTGGTATTCAATGCTGCATTCAAGAAAATTTTGGTTGCTCGATCTCTGTCAGATTTCTGAGTATGGGAAACAGGGAAGAGCGCCGAGATAACCGACGTATAAATACGTCAGGTGTATCTTCGCCGAGCTGGATTCAAACAGGCAACCTTCATTAGCCCACCATGAAAGGCTAGACAATGGCTTCCTTTTGTCAAGACTTCCGAAAGTGTTCCAGGTTATGTATTTATGTCATATCACGCGGTATGCGCTTGCATAACGGTTTGGTCTCCATTTCCACATAGCCTTATTTGTATTCTAGAGCGACACAAAAGATAATATATTTATATACACGCGACTAAACGATGACTTAAGAATGATGACTGTGACTGCATCTTTCTGAGATCTAGAGGGATCTGCCTTGCCATTCACATTCTGAGATCTAGAGGGATCTGCCTTCCCATTCACATTCTGAGATCTAGAGGGATCTGCCTTGCTATTCACATTCTGAGATCTAGAGGGGTCTGCCTTCCCATTCACATTCTGAGATCTAGAGGGATCTGCCTTCCCATTCACATTCTGAGATCTAGAGAGATCTGCCTTCCCATTCACATTCTTAGATCTAGAGGGATCTGCCTTCTTACTGAAGACTGATTCGCATCCTGAGATCTAGAGGGATCTGCCTTGCTATTCACATTCTGAGATCTAGAAGGATCTGCCTTCCTATTCACATTCTGAGATCTAGAGGGATCTGCCTTGCTATTCACATTCTGAGATCTAGAGGGATCTGCCTTCCCATTCACATTCTGAGATCTAGAGGGATCTGCCTTCCCATTCACATTCTGAGATCTAGAGGGATCTGCCTTCCCATTCACATTCTGAGATCTAGATTGATCTGCCTTCCTATTCACATTCTGAGATCTAGATTGATCTGCCTTCCTATTCACATTCTGAGATCTAGAGGAATCTGCCTTCCTATTCACATTCTGAGATCTAGAGGGATCTGCCTTCCCATTCACATTCTGAGATCTAGAGAGATCTGCCTTCCCATTCACCTTCTGAGATCTAGAGGGATCTGCCTTCCCATTCACATTCTGAGATCTAGAGGGATCTGCCTTCCCATTCACATTCTGAGATCTAGAGGGATCTGCCTTGCTATTCACATTCTGAGATCTAGGGAGATCTGTCTTCTTACTGAACACTGATTCGCACTCTGAGATCTAGGGAGATCTGTTTTCATATTGAAGACTGATTCGTATTCTGACATCTACACAGACCTGTTTTCATACTGAAGCCTGATTCACATTCTGAGATCTGGTTAGATCTGTCTTACCCATTCACATTCTGAGATCTGGGGAGATCTGTCTTACCCATTCACATTCTGAGATCTACGAAGATCTGTCTTACCCATTCACATTCTGAGATCTGGGGAGATCTGTCTTACCCATTCACATTCTGAGATCTAGGGAGATCTGTCGTACCCATTCACATTCTGAGATGTGGGGAGATCTGTCTTACCCATTCACATTCTGAGATCTACGAACATTTGTCTTATCCATCCACATTCTGAGATCTGGGGAGATCTGTCTTACCCATTCACATTCTCAGATCTACAGAGATCTGTCTTACCCATTCACATTCTGAGATCTAGGGAGATCTGTCTTACCCATTCACATTCTGAGATCTGGGGAGATCTGTCGTACCCATTCACATTCTCAGATCTGGGGAGATCTGTCTTACCCATTCACATTCTCAGATCTACGAACATTTGTCTTACCCATTAACATTCTGAGATCTGTGGAGATCTGTCTTACCCATTCACATTCTGAGATCTGGTTAGATCTGTCTGACCCATTCACATTCTGAGATCTAGGGAGATCTGTCTGACCCATTCACATTCTCAGATCTACGAACATTTGTCTTATCCATTCACATTCTGAGATTTGGGGAGATCTGTCTTACCCATTCACATTCTGAGATCTAGGGAGATCTGTCTTACCCATTCACATTCTGAGATCTAGGGAGATCTGTCTTATCCATTCACATTCTCAGATCTAGGGAGATCTGTCTTACCCACTCACATTCTGAGATCTGGGGAGATTTGTCTTACTCATTCACATTCTGAGATCTACGAACATTTGTCTTATCCATTCACATTCTGAGATCTGGGGAGATCTGTCTTACCCATTCACATTCTGAGATCTGGTTAGATCTGTCTTACCCATTCACATTCTGAGATCTGGGGAGATCTGTCTTACCCATTCACATTCTGAGATCTACGAACATTTGTCTTATCCATTCACATTCTGAGATCTGGGGAGATCTGTCTTACCCATTCACATTCTGAGATCTAGGGAGATCTATCTGACCCATTCACATTCTGAGATCTAGGGAGATCTGTCTTACCCATTCACATTCTAAGATCTGGTTAGATCTGTCTTACCCATTCACATTCTGAGATCTACGAACATTTGTCTTATCCATTCACATTCTGAGATCTGGGGAGATCTGTCTTACCCATTCACATTCTCAGATCTAGGGAGATCTGTCTTACCCATTCACATTCTGAGATCTAGGGAGATCTGTCTGACCCATTCACATTCTGAGATCTGTGGAGATCTGTCTGACCCATTCACATTCTGAGATCTGGTTAGATCTGTCTTACCCATTCACATTCTGAGATCTAGGGAGATCTGTCTTACCCATTCACATTCTCAGATCTAGGGAGATCTACCTCACCGATTCAAATTCTGAAATCTACAGAGATCTGTCTTACCCATTCACATTCTCAGATCTACAGAGATCTGTCTTACCCATTCACATTCTGAGATCTAGGGAGATCTACTTCACCGATTCAAATTCTGAAATCTACAGAGATCTGTTTTACCCACTCACATTCTGAAATCTACAGAGATCTGTCTTACCCACTCACATTCTGAAATCTACAGAGATCTGTCTTACCCATGCACATTCTGACATCTGCACTGCATACATGCATACCAAAGACTTTTGATGCCTCGCTTGGCGAGTAGCTGATGTGACAGAGGGGTGTCATGACTGGTGTCTTCGGCGTGATACTTCGGTGACTGCAGCACTTTGGCGGCATGGACTCGCCCTGGCACAAGAAGTCACAGTATATGACACACACCTAATGATTCCTCATCGTCATATGGCTGAAAAATAGTTAAGTGCGACGTTAAACACCAGGATACATGCATGCATATCAGCGTGACTCGTGACCATACCTAGATACTATAACCATGCGCAGCCGATGTATACAGTTAGTGACTCTCCCAAAAGTAAATAAACATCAGTGTAGAAATCGACAGGGATATTCTACCTAGCCTATGGTTCTGTAGGCTAGTGTTTACGTAGCTCATCTGAAGAGCGGCTTTGAAACTGACAGCATTTGGAACTGAAATGATAGGATTCTCATGTTTCATTTCGTGGGTAAAATGTGTATTTTAAGCTTTTTGTGTGTGCGTATGTTTGCTCTAACACAAGGCGTAAAGACAGCTACTCGCTTTTACAGTGGTCCTCTTGGGACTAATCTTCCAACCGGCGATTCTGGTTAGTGTTTTTCCGCAGACTTATCACTCCTCATAACAGACAGGTATTGTCTAAGTCCGCGTAACAGAGACCAGTCCCATAAAAAAGAGGCACGCCTTGTGGAGACTTTTAATGAGCTCCCAATGATAAGTACAAGTGCTTCGTCGGTTGCAGAACTTGATCCGTTCCGGGAAACTTCAAGTTGAGAGTACTGACAGCCTGTAGGTTGGCCTAGTGGCAGCCGATACCACGATTGGCGGTCCTTGCTGCGTTGCATCACCATGTGTTCTGGAGTCATAGCGGACTATCACAGCCTGTGACACCCACTAAGCGTGGAGCTGTCGCCGCGAGGTAAGGACGTTCCGACCGCTACTGCGTCAGTGTTCTGCCAGAGAACTTTACTGGTTGCAACTCTGTCACTGATGACATAACATGAACTCTTGCATATCAGTGCGTTGCTATGTCAGGTTATAGCTGTTGGGATTTAACAAAACGCTTTGGATACGACATAAGAAAAGAATTGTAAACGCTTACTGACCTGCGTAAGAAACATATTTGACGATTTTTGAAGTTTTTGATTTATAACTTCTCGGTCACCCAGAGAGTAGGTAGATACATTTTGATTTCGCTTGTACTTTGGATGTACAATGTGACTTTTTGTCTTACTGTGAAATGTGTGTGCTGTTTTATTGTCATTTTGACATCTTCAAGAATCAAGTATCGAGGAAGAAAACAGGTGTTTGTGGAAGAAAGAAAATTGCTCATCTGGTAT
Organism: Liolophura sinensis; assembly: GCF_032854445.1. NCBI lineage: Eukaryota > Metazoa > Mollusca > Polyplacophora > Chitonida > Chitonidae > Liolophura > Liolophura sinensis. The sequence continues at coordinate 523,365 of NC_088301.1, read as the reverse complement.
ATGGCATTTGAACTTTACTGGGAACAGTCATACACAAGAAGATACAAGGACTGACTGAATTACTGGAATCTGTTATATAACGAAGTGTCAAATACTAACGACGTGACGTAGATAAAATGACTAGTTAATTATTACAAATCCAGAGACATAAACGGGCATAAGTCATCGTCATCTACGCAGAGAAATTATTATTGGGTCGCGTGAGACGTTAGCGTTGTGCTACCCGTGTAAGCCGCGAATTCATTCTGACAACGTTGGATCATCGGTAATCATGGCAGGACACGGATCTCTGATCGCTCTGATCTGTTTCTGTGGAGTCACAGTAAAGATCACAGCAAGCGCAGGTGAGAGTTAAGATCATATTAGATCTTATATAACACATTTATTCTGCATTGTATGGAAGCCGGATAACATCACCTCTGACTTAACTGTCGGTTTGCAGGATAAAAAGCAAGAGTGTAGTTATTAAAAGTATAACTGTTAATCCTGGCAATTCTCTTGACAAGATCTTCATCACAAGTTTACCTAAGAAAGGGAACGAGTTTGAATTTCTGAATGCATAAACCATCACTCCTTGTCACTTCAACGCAAGCGTTATGACTTACGTTGTTTCCCGGCTTCCATACAAACACATGTTCGGTTATGCATTCACATGGCCGCAATCATTGTTACTGAATTACCAACGATTTTTATAGATGTTTATTCTCATTGGTTCAAGGCTGGCTTGAATGTGTAGGCCTTAACATCGGTGTTTACGTGAAGATTCGGTGGTCCTGAGATTACAATTTGAAAAGCCTAGATCAGGGAGTACTCGTCAACTCAATGTTAGGAAAAATGATATTTATTGCCATATAGTCGAGTTGAACGCTTTAATAGTGCTCCTCCAATAAAGCGCAGTACTAGTTTGTATTGTGTTCGTAAACTTCATATATGTGTTCACAGTTAATAACAATGTTAGGGTTTTCATTCGGGCTCGGAAGTGCATCACGTGCCACACAATTGTTAAATCAACATCCTGAAGAGGATGGAGAGTACTATAGAAAGGAATAAAGATTACTGATCAGGCGGTTTGCAACAGTTCATGTGGGAAAGATCCCTCATTGAGTATTGTTGCATCAATAACCTTGATCAAACTCCAACACTAAAAATAAAACTAAAAATATTTAATGGCGAATAATTTTGTTTCACGAAACCCTAAGATCAAGATTCCTGATTACAATTTGATGCGTTCTGTGTCTAACCGGTTTTCGGGGAAATATGTCGACTTGTACGATAATTATTCCAGGGTTGTCACATCTTTCTGTAACTCCACTTGTAGTAAGGTATTTTTCCAGAATTGCTAATTAGCATGTCTCGATTCACAGATATATGTCTGCTTGCCTTCACTGTACATGACACGGTCGCCGAACCTGAGGTTGTCAGTTCTGACATGGTGTTTACTACAACTTATTATGAAAAAGGAACCTTTATTAAAAGATAAAGCACAAGCTGGCTAACTTGGCTTCGGTGCCCCGCCCGACGGGTGAGGGCACAAACTAATACCAGCTAGCACTGGTCCTCTAGTTCCCCGATTCTTCACCGAGTTGGTGTCGCGTTACATGTTGGTCCAGTCTGTTTACAAGCATTATGCGCTATCGATATTTTGGCACAACAAGGAATAATTTTACAAAGGAATAGCTGTTCAGCTATCATATTTTACTTAAGAAAATGCCAGTTGTTCTACTCGAATACGTTATGCGTGATTCTGAGACCAAGTGGGTACATTTACGTCTCGACTCAGTCTCCACCTGGAAAAGAATTGTTCTCTGCAAGAAAGTACTGGATTTGAATTCTTGCACAGTAGGTGAGAGACCGCGGTGAACGCATATTTTGTTCTGCTAGTGATCAGTCTGCCGCACCTTATAATTCAGTATTCGAAGTGCGATGGTAGCCTATTGAGTGGAGAATGATGTTCTAAAGGTGACGTCATACTCCCCATGAATTCCAGGCACACATATGTATTAAAGTGTATTAAAGACATTTTTTCTGCAGATTTCTGACAAAAAAATCAATCAAAGCAAATCCAATCAAATTTTTGCTGTTCTTTTAGAATAGACCAGATAGTTTCGTTTCACAAAATGTCAACAAATGTGTTGGTTAGTTTCAGCACTATAAATAGATCAGGTATGGGCTGATATTTACTAAAAGGAAATTTCAGCAATTTTGGAAATTTATTTATTTATTTATTTATTTATCTGATTGGTGTTTTATGTCGTACTCAATAATATTTCTTGTACAACGGCGGCCAGCAATATGGTGGGAGGAAAACGGGCAGAGCCCGTGGGAAACCCACAACCATCCGCAGTTTGCTCAGAGACCTTCCCACGTACCGCTGGAGAGGAAGCCAGCCATTATTGGAAAACGCAGAAAATTTGAGAATATGGATTTTTGCCCAAATCTCCAGTTTAGCCTCTTTACAGAGTGGAAGTAGAGCGTAGAGAAGAGGCACTCCTACGCCCGAACCTACCAGGGCGCTTTAATAGCTTATCATTACGTGATCACTATTCTCATGATGTGAGCTCGAAACTAAAACTATCAACGCCTGTTCATTTGGTTTTACCTCTCAAATCTCGTCTGATTTTGCAATATCAGGTTTGATGGATTTGAATCGTGCTGTTTGTTGTTCAGTGTGCAAGAAGTAATAAACATAAACGTAAAGCAATGGCAAATGTTGTGTAAATGTAAGTTGTTATATATAATATGATGTCGTAAGCGGTTAAACCACCTGTTTTACCTGCACAGAATTTCAAGTTTAGGGTTCGTGTATATTAGTTTGATAAAAAAGCAGACGAGTTATATTTTTTAGTTAATAAAGAAATAAATAGTAATGTTAAAACAAATAAATGATAACAATCTGTTAAGCCCCATATATCAAAGGAAAAGTCATCATATGACCTTGATGAGCTCAGTGAGTTGTGCTTATCGTTATGCAATGGAAAGAGAGAAGAGGTGTGCTGCTAAAGCAAACAATTATAAGTTTTGAGGTGAGCCAGAGAACAGAGCGTTGCTGTGTGAGGTGTGGTAAGCAGAGAGCGGTATCTGTGATCACTCGGCCCCGCTCCCCGCTAGCAGTTACAGGGCCAGCACCACTGAATGTATCATAGGCACTCTTATCTTGACAAGTTCCGACGTCCGACATGGCTCGGGCATCGTGTCTGAGACGGCCAGCCCGTAAAGTGTCATCTCTCCGGGCAAACCATTCGCCTTGACGAACGCCAGTACGGCGTGGTCTGTACCATGCCGCTTCGTTTTTATAACGGCATGTCGCGTATTTCTCGCGAATTCCGTACCAGACGTATCTTTCCAGCGGCTTCTAACACTCTACTCGTTCATTCAAACTATCAGTATTACATTCGTAATCATTTTACACGGGTATACAACAGGCCTTGCCTATCAGAACCACCATTCATTTGGTTGGTCTCTCGGACTCAAACCAAACAAAGGTTTTCTGTTACTCGCTTTATCCTGAATTAAGACGTCGCACTAGGTTGTCTGCCCTGTGTAACTACGACAGACTGCAGACTTCTTACCACGTCCCTCGCTGAGGCAGATTACACAAGACTCCACGATGTCTCCCCAACAACATTGATTAATAATGCGGTCTCTGACCCGGCATGAAATTGTTTGGTCTTGAACGCGGTTCTCTGCTTCCAGACTCACTTACAAGTAGCTAATTCATTGATGGCGAGCTAATTAAAGGTCTCACTCAAACTACGGATCCGTAATAACTCCCAAAACACGAAGAGTTCACGTAAACAGTTTGCTAATATATTATGACAGGGACGACTTATATACCACAAACATTTGTAAGTCCTCAGGATAGTGAACCTCAGAATTTGGCGGGGCACCCAATGTATGCAGAAATCTGACCTTGATACAGAACTTGATCGTAAATCATACTTCAGAACTGAACAGACTCGGATATAGTCACACTGTAGTTCTACGGATGTTTGCTAGCTTTCGTCAAGACTTTGACTTTCGCCGCAGAGCTGAGAACAGTTCTCCGTTTTACCTGACTCTCACTTTTTCGTTCACGCATGATGATACCATTAAACCTTATAGCGCTCAGATAATTTTCTCCTGCTTCTCCATTATTTTATTTCTTTGATTTGTTTAGAAAACGCCCATTTCCATTACCATTGCATTCTTCGGTTCAGTCATTGCCAAAGTTGTGAAATGCCATATGGGCATTAAAAACAATAGCATTAACAGATGGTATATGCTACAGTCGCATCGAAGGCCGAGTGTTTTCTACTTTCGTGTTACCCAGTTTGATTCTGTTCATATACACGGCATTGGTGTGTTATTCTTTGTATGTAAAATATTTGTACTGTTTAGATGAAGGCACCTTCCCTCGTCTGACATAGGCCCAATACTTCTATCCAGGCATTGCCAATGTCATGTCAACTATTGGAACATCTGGGTCAAGTCACCTAGACACGTGACCAATGTCGGGAGCGTCACACCTTCACAGGTGATTAGCATTCACCTGTTCTTCAAAGACAATGCGCAGATACAGTTCTGCCGAGCTGTTTCCAGCGAACAGAATGTTAACGTGAAATTTTGCACCAGGAAAGCGTGTTCGACAATCACCAATGATTTATCTCAGGATGGGTGGGGTTGTAACAGAACAGTAGAGTGTAACAGAGGTGTGATTTATCTCAGGATAGGTGGGGTTGTAACAGAACAGTAGAGGTGAGTACATGCATGGCCTGGACCATGAGTAAACATTACCACACAGCTGGCTAGCCTATCTGGCTGTATAAGACACAATCTGTACAGAAAGCCTTTCGCATATGCCTACCGACCGCTGTGATTACGCACTGGTGCAAAACGCTCGTAAAGCTGACAGATTTCTTCAAAATAAATGGAAGCTATTAACCTCTATGATAGAAAGTACTCTCTATCACGAAGAAACAAGTATTGAGGCTGTAGTTACTCCGAATTTGATGGAAGGTGTGTACGTATTAGGCATGTAGACAATACCGAAAAAGAAACAGGTCCGGAAGTTAGAACTTTTTCTGGGAAATCACTTCTGGATTATCCACTTCATCTTGACTTAAAAGCAAACCAGCGATTCATTTTCTTATCTTTAACCATCCTTCTTTGATTAGGGTATGTTTCGCAATCGTCATTTCGGGGAAGGTGGAGACAGGGTGGGGCGGGGCTGAGGCAGGAAGGAGGCGAGGTGGAGTTGTGGTGTTGACAGTTGTTTAGTTGGTTTTGGACTCAACAATCTCAGATTTGAAATCACTCAATTACAGACATACATGTAGCTAATATGAGAATGACTAGTTTCATGTTTACATTCAAAACCACACCACTTTATTCCTTCACACTGAAGTGATTATCTCTTTAATGGTTGTAGGAAATCTACTTAAACTGAGGTTATAGGTGAATCTTCCAAGATCACAGTTCGTAATTTAATATTCACTGTCAAGAAAAAAGTGTGTAGACTTGTGATAAGTTTATATCCCCAACACGCTGTTGTTGTACCAGGACATAAAAAAAGCACCGATATTAAAACCGCAACATGTTTATAAAAAGTCCTGGGTTAGGGGGGAAAATACCCAGCCTGCTCAGCGTGTTGACAGACACCGCCATGATGTTTAACTGAAATTTCCTTGTAACTACCACTATATTACGATCTGTCATATTAAGATCGGCAAACGAACATGGTCTCCGAGGTTTGACCACGCGTTACGGCTTCCGAACGTTGTTAATACTGCTGCCATGTGCAACAAGAACAGGAAGCGACGTGGTGCGGTATTGGTTTGTTTAAATGCCAAGCCTCTTTTAGATTTTTCGTAACTACTGGGAATCGCCCGGAGCATGATTACGGAAATTGTTCTTACATGTGCTGGGACTTTTATGGAAAGTCTACGGCAGGCTAACGAATGTCAGATCGTGACGTGTACAGAAACAGTATTTCTTCTTGCTGTCTTCCATACATTAGCTCATATCCTCCCAGACCACCGGTACTTGAGTTTTACTGCCACATCGCGATCTCCTCGCCAAACACCCATCATGACCCAGAGTTACGACTCCATGATCATTTTCGTGACATCATCAGATTTATCTCTCGCCGAATTACTTCAGCGAACCACGCCTGACGGGTTATCACCCAGCTCGCCTCGTGTTTTATTTGCAGATTTCTAAGTCTCCATTTAAGTAGCAAAGAGCAGCTATTCTGGGTCCACTTTACACTGTACAGACCTCTTGCACTTTTCCTCGAGAATTTAGGAAGGAGCGGTGGAACTCTGCCGAGTCTGCCCGGTTTGCTTGTCAAGCTATGGAGGTTCTCTTTTGAGTTATTCCGGTTTCTTTGTGAGGTGAGGCGGATCTCTGCCGAGTCTGCCCGGTTTCCTTGTCAACGTACGGAGGCTGTCTGCCGAATCTGTCCGGTTTCTTTGTAGAGGTGCGGCGAAACTCTGCCGAGTCTTCCTGGTTTCCTTGTCAAGGAGCGGTGGAACTCGGCCGAGTCTGCCGGGTTTGCTTATCAAGCTATGGAGGTTCTCTTTTGAGTTATTCCGGTTTCTTTGTGAGGTGCGGCGGATCTCTGCCGAGTCTGCCTGGTTTCCTTGTCAAGGAGCGGTGGAACTCGGCCGAGTCTGCCCGGTTTGCTTGTCAAGCTATGGAGGTTCTCTTTTGAGTTATTCCGGTTTCTTTGTGAGGTGCGGCGGATCTCTGCCGAGTCTGCCTGGTTTCCTCGTCAAGGTACGGAGGCTGTCTGCCGATTCTACAAGGTTTGCTTTTCAAGGTACAGAGGTTCTCTGCCGAGTCTGTCCTTTTTCTTTGTGGAGGTGCGGCGAATCTCTGCCGAGTCTTCCTGGTTTCCTTGTCAAGGAGTGGTGGAACTCGGCCGAGTCTGCCCGGTTTGCTTGCCAAGGTACCTTCTCTGCAGAATCTGTCTGCTTTGTTTGTGGAGGTGCAGCGGTTCTCTGTTGAGCCTTCTTGGTTTTCTTGTCAAGGTACGGAGTTTCTCTGCTCGGGTCTGTCCGGTTTTGTTGTAAAAGGACAGCGGTTCTCTGATGGGTCTGTCTGGTTTCCTTGTCAAGAAACATACGGAGGTATTCTGCGTCTGCTCGGTTTCCGTGTCAATCTGCGGCAGTTCTTTGCTGGGTCTGTCCGCTTGCCTTGTAAATGTAAGGCTGTTTCTGCTGAGCCTGCCCCGTTTTCTTGTAAAGGTACGGCGGAGGTTCTCTGCTGACTCTGTCCGCCTTCCGTGTCAATCTGCGGGGGTTCTGTGCTGAATCTGCCCGGTTTCCATGTCAAGGTGCAGTGGTTCTCTGCTGAGTCTGTCCGGTTTCCGTGTCGATGTGCGGGGGTTCTGTGCTGAATCAAAGTAGGACTGAACTCTGCTGAGTCTGCTGTGCTTCCTTGTTAAGGTGAGGCGGTTCTCTGCTGAGTTTATCTGGGTTCCATTGCAAGATGCCGCGGTTTTTTGCTGAATAATAAGTATACTCATAGGAGGTTCGTTTTTCTTAGATGTCTTACTAATGCAAACCAATCCTAGTCTGTTAAGATGTTCCATAGACTGTCGGATATTATATGAATCTGTACAGCGGTGACTTGTCAAATACAACCCCCAAACCAACCCCCAAACCAACCCACACACACCAGTGACTAATATCCTTATTCATATGACTGCGCAGTCAGTTAATGTTAGCCATTTATTACGTCACACACCCGTGGTGCCTCACACCATGCGATACCAGAGGTTTTCCTTTCTTAAAAAAGCAAGAACAAAAAACAAGCAAAAATTAACAATGGCACAATAGTCAAGAGCGATACCTCGAGAAACTTGGACCATAACCCTATACGTCACGAGGTTAGCTTGTATTTCTGGGTGTATGTCGATTTAACTCTTGATTAAGCTCGCAGTGTGAGATTGTGACAAAAGCCTCGAAGCCACTGTGCAGTTCAAAATAATACATTCATGTCCAAAAGAAAAAAAGCGTGTCTGTCTACAGAGACCTGCTCGGTGATAGTTCCCCTGTTGTCAAAAGTGGACATCCAAGACAGCGCACAGGATTTGATGTTGATGTTGGGGTTAAGGTTGTTAAGTATTCATCCAGACTGTGGGTTAAACCACAACCACAACACAACTACAAGACAACCACATCTCACAAAATTTGAAAACCATCTAAAGTTTTATTACGTGGAAACACAATCCCGGCCTAGATGCAACTTATAGAGATGAACCGGAAAGATTGCATAGCTAAGTGAACCGTATAGGCTCTGTAAAAGGGGCGGGGAGTGGTCAGCCAGGAAGGTGTAAAACAGGCAGGGAGCAGGGAGCGGGGACGATGTGGGGACTGCGTAAAACGGATTGGGAGCGGGAACAATGTAAAACAGGCGGAGAGCGTGGATGGTGTAAAACGGCGGAGAGTGAGGACGAGGTAAAACAAGCGGGCAGTGGGACGGTGTAAAACGGGCGGAGAGCGGGGACGGTGTCAAACGGGTGAGGGGTGGGGATCGTGTAAAACGGGCGGGAAGCGGGGACGATGTAAAACGGGCGGGGAGCGGAGGCGGTGTAAAATGGGCGGGAAGTGGGGACGGTGTAAAACGGACGGAGTAGTGGACGATGTAAAACGTACGGGGAGCGGGGACGATGTAAAACGTGCGGGAAGTGGGGACGATGTAAAACGGGCGGGGAGCAGACTGTGTAAAAACGGGCGAGGTGTGGGGACGATGTAAAACGGGCGGGGAGTGGAGACGATGTAAAACGTACGGGGATGGGGACGATGTAAAACGTGCGGGAAGTGAGGACGGGCTGGGAGCGGGGACAATGTAAAACGGACGGGGGAGCGGGGACGATGTAAAATGGGCAGAGCGGGGACGGTGTAAAAACAGGCGGGGAGTGGGGACGATGTAAAACGGGCGGAGAGCCGGGACGGTGTAAAACGGGTGGGGCCGAGGCGAGAACGATGTACTTATCGTAAGCAACACACGCAGAACTGACATATGGTATTATTGTTACTCAAATCAGATAAGTAACAAGAACTGAAGAATCTGTGTCATCTTTTGTTGTCGACAGGCTAACAACGGGTTCTATCCCCTGCCGGGTGTTATCCAAATGTTTAAAGTCGTATATGACTGGTTGGCTCGTTTTCAGTACCATGTGTTTGGTGTTTTTGGCATGGTAATCCTGTGAGAGAGCGCTGTCAGTATGCTTGTGTTGGGACCAGACTGCTACAAGGAGACACCGTCATGATATGACCGAAGTAATGTTCACAGCGACGCTTAGCCTGAGTTAAAGAGACACACAATGAAGTAGTAAACGAGTGTGGTATTGGAAGGATGTGTGCTATGTTCGACTGGAAGGTATTTGAAAGAAAAATAGTTTTAGGGCCGGGAAAAAGGTCATCTGTCATTTTTGCACATAGCAAGTGAGAGAGCACTTGTATTATGACGAAATTAGGATTGTTCTGCTAGAATCAAACTTTCGCCTTGTGTGATCCCCCTATCCTCCGCCCCCCCCCCCCCCCCCCCCCCCAACACACACACGCGCGCCCGAACACATTATGTTCACCATGCAGCTAAATGGGGGCCCAAGTTGTGCAGTGAGTTGTTCAAGTGTAAATGCGGCTGGGACCCGAATCGCCACAGTGCGGGAAAAGTTGCTCCCATTTAAACTAGCGTATAAAACACCAGTCAGCATAATTCAGATGGTTGATTGTCAAAGGCACTGAGAAAGTAAAAGACTCGTTTCCATATCATTTTCCGCTGTACTCAACTCACCATGTAAGTGTGGCGATGTAGCCGTTAAGCGTATAGACGCTTGCGGAAGGAGACACTCGTCTAAGGGAAGCATCACTGAAGTATTTCTCCGGTAGACATTGGGCGCCCTAATTACCAGCATCCTGTGGTGGCGTGAGGTCAGCCCGGATTTGTATGGCGAGTACAAACTGAACCTTTCTAAACAAAATTGTTGTCCCTTAAAATCGGGATTGTTTCCAGAATAACATGTTTACAAACTATCATCTCTGGAGATGCAAGGTGACATTACAGCCGCAGACTCACCAGACATAGCGAAGAATCCTCTATCTATTGACGTATTGATTTGAAACTCAACTGAATGCTCATCATGGTATTTTCAATACAAAGCATTTGTTTATGGAGGCTATATGACGTGTAAACCAAAGGTCTGATATATTCCATTGGTGCCATTTCCCATGCTTAGGCTTTGTTGACTTTTGGCATAAACAACATGTCTGCAATGTTGTCTGTTTCAGCTTGCCTCGGCAAACTTTACTATTGTCTTTCAATATATTGTCTTGTCCTGTCACACTGGGGCCAGTCCTCTTTCTTTCATCTGACCTCACCACCATTTACATGATGTATGATGTAATTTGAATTATGTAACAAAGTCAGCTGTCTGTCTTTTACCAAGCATTTGTGGCGAAACTGACAAGTAAACAACTGCACATGTAGTACTATTGTTGTTTAGTCAAAACGTTAATAAGGGCATTTGTATAACAGCCATCAAACAAAACGGCCAGAACAACGTTCAACACAAACCACCAAATAACTAAGAAAGTTATAATATATATATATATATATATATATATATATATATATATATATATATATATATATATATATATATCCACGTATCGTTTACTCTGTTTTGAACAAAGCACCGGCCATCTTGTCTTGTTTCAGTTTGCCCGTTGGGATTTTATGGCAGTAATTGTACCCAGAGCTGTGGCCTCTACTGCCAGTCGGGCTGTGAGCGGACCACGGGCCAGTGTTTCTCCTGTGTACTTGGACGCACAGGTGTAAACTGTGAAAAAGGTACGAACATGGACCAATAGGAAGCTTAAGATATAAGATACGGGAGCTTGCTGAATGTACCAGCGACTGATTACACTACATTATATTCCGCCTGAATGAAAAAATGAAATATGCGTTACTGTCTTCAAAAAAAGTTTTGTTTGTGAAGTTCTTTTCAAGTTCGCCATGTTTCCCCAAAATAAACCTGATTATTCTGATTGGTTCTCAGCCAGCGTATGTTTGCTGCTGTTATAAGGTAATACAAACTTTGCACAAAATTCCTTGACAAAATTTCAATAAACCCCTTAATGCTTTTTTATCATCCTTGCAGCGATAAGGCATGCTTTCTTAAACTTCTTGGACTGTAACATTTTCTCTGTCTGTCCAACAACAGCATCCGTTGTATCTAGAATCTTCATTTTCTCTTACTGAAGCATCCTTTACGCAGATCTGTACGTGTTATTTTTTTATTTCAGAGTGCAGCAAATTTCGATACGGCCATAACTGTATACATGCCTGCGGCCATTGCGCCTTGGATGAGCCATGTGATGCCGCCAGGGGGCTCTGTCACAACGGATGTGTGGCTGGTTGGACCGGGCCTAAATGCGACAAAGGTGAGCACTTGATCTTGTGAACTTTGATGTTTATGAAGAGGGATTTTAAAGTGCTAAATAAAATGAACAACTGTTGTAGGATGTTGGTGCGAAGGAGTCGTGACGTTCACCTGGTGTACAAACATACCATGAAAAGATATGTCACGATGGTGAATGCTCATGGCGTTGCGTTGCCGACAGTTTTGTAAAACGTACGGTTGCAAAGGATTTTCTTCCGAAGAGCAGCCAAATACTGTTGAACAGTATTCAACAAATCAAACCTACTGTTTGTTAATACTGGTTTTGAATATATGCTTTTGGAGTGAGCTATATATCTTGAGTCATAAAAAGGTTTTAGTGAAGCGAAACGTTATCCAGCTGTAATTAAAAACACGTTGACCATGCGCCTTAAATATAAACCTTCATCTATGTAGGCGGGTAATAATGTGGGCAATTCTCCACTTTCCCTTCCCATATATCAGAGCTAACTACGTGTATTATCAGCGATATGATTGGTAGCCGTAAAATTGTCATCAACTGATACGCCGTATAACCACAACGACGTCAACTTGGAGAGGCGTTACGTTAGGCGAAGCAGCCTAAGATGGACTGAACTGGTTTTATTCATCTGCATCCATCTGTTAACATTTAGTATCGACATGATTTTCAATGTTTTCAACTCCATACCTACATGTAACTTGCAATTACTTCTCGATGTCTTTTACTACAACAACGAAATTAATATTTACGACCTTTGTAACAAGATATACAAAGCTGGTCGTAAGACAACTCCTGTTTTATCTAAGCCAACAAATATCGCGTTGTGTTGTAGAGATAAAACCATACTACATAGGACCATGTCAGTCAAGGCATCTGGTAACGAGTTACGGTTTTACTGCCTTTACCTAACCAGCTTTGTGTTACGTGGACTTGACACGGTCGCTGTCGTAACCGATACACGTGATATCGCTTCACAGAGAAACTTTACGACAACCATGAACTGTGTGTATTTACATCCTGTCAATTAAGCTGAGCCAATAAACCAAATTACCTTGCGGGATGAGAGAAACTCAAGGAGCTGGCGGCTATAGCTATCAGATTTTCTCGTATTTAAGGATGACATGAGCGCTGTGTAGGTATAGGGACAGGTTAGGATCCAGTGACTCTGTGGTTTTGATGGTGCGGATAACTCCTGCTTTCTCTCACGTACACAGCTAAGTTTTAGACCACCAAGATGGTTTCTACCGAGATCTAATGACTTACAACAGATAACAGTTTTTGGGTTGGATTCAGCCTAAAAAATTTGGCCATTTGAAAGACTTGGGGTTTACTTCTCACACGGTTCCGGTGACGTTACAGTCATTCCTCCAGTGACCTTGACCTTCACAAAGATATTTTCGGGTATAAAGTCCAAAATATAAAGTAAAACATTTTGGACGCTTGTTGCTCAAACTTGGCCAAAATTATTCCTATAGCATAAAATGAGTTTAGCGATTTGATGCAAATATTTAACTGAAGAGTGAAGAGTTGTACTGCAATTTTAGACTGAAGTCCTAAAATCGCATTGCGAAACGAACCCAGTGACAAATTCAGAACTTACGCCCTCTTAGCTGAATGTTAAACTAGGCAGTAAGGAGAAGAGGAAGGAAGCGTTTATGTGGTTATTCCTAACGCAGTGATACAATCGACGACTGCTTCCTAGCGATTACGTGAAACAATCACGTCTGACATAAGTACGCTGCATAAAAAAGAACACGAAACCAGTGCATGGTGAATTTCTCCAAAGATGTTATCGTGGATGGATTGTCGTTGACTTGTCTGTGACTTGTTTGATAATGCTAAGTTTTATAAAGGTCACATTTATCAAGCAAACAATCACAGCGATAACAATGGCAAAGGATAGATATCCTCTCCTTTCTAACAAAGTAATATTGGTGGAGACATGTAAAAGCATTTAGCTTTTCTGTTCATTCTGTGACTTCATATATTTATGGGCTTTTATTAAAGTGCTCTTTTCTGTAAATGACGCTAGAAGCGTTGTGTTCCCTAGAAACGCATCATGTGCTTTATAAAATAGTTGATCAGGATTCCAAGAAAATGTATAGTAGAATCGTCTTCAGTCAGAACACTCCGGCGTGATGCGTTACCGAGACTCAGCTCTAGACCAAGGACTCGTTCTAGTTGTTTGACACACAGTTGTGTTAATAACTATGTTGAACCTGACGCAAACCATCATTTATTCTGAATCATTGCCATAATGATGCGAAGGCTTGAACCATTTTCCATACTCCATTAAAATTAAGCATCACAAACAGTTATTAATGTGAGTTTTCCGGAATGGCCGGAAGTGACTCATATTGGGTTGTGAATCCTTAAAGCTAGACATCTCACGCAGACAAACCCAGCAGAAACTCTCGTGGGACAAACAGCCACTTGGACGTAGTTCAATTTTTAAGAGCGCTCTGTTCATACAAGTGCTCACAGAGCTAAACTAGGGTAAAGTAGGGTACAACGGCGGCCAGCATTATGGTGGGAGGAAACTGGGCAGAGTTCGGGGGAAACCCACGACCATCCGCAGGTTGCTGAAGACCTTCCCACGTACGGCCGGAGAGGAAGCCAGCATGACCTGGACTTGAACTCACAGCGACCGCATTGGTGAGAGACTCCTGGGTCATTACGCTGCGCTAGCGCGCTAACCAACTGAGCCACGGAGGCCCCCAATATTAATAATTAAAGACACATCAAATTATTCAGGTTCAGTTTCAAGTGTTAGTTTACATCAACGATTATCAACAATCCCGACCCATCAAGTCGAGGATCTGAATGCAAATCTTCGGCTTTAGAATCTAAATAACACCAAGAACTATTTAATTTAATTTAATTTAATTTAATTTGATTTAATTTAATTTAACGCGGTTAATAATATTATTATATTATAACTAGTGTGTTTAAAAATCTAAAATCATGCATGGTATGAAGTTAACGTTAATCTCGATCAAGATTTGACTTATCGGGTTATGCAAGTAATGGGTGAATCTCCATCAAGATTTGACTTATCGGGTTATACAAGTAATGTGTGAATCTCCATCAAGATTTGACTTATCGGGTTATACAAGTAATGAGTGAATCTCCATCAAGATTTGACTTATCGGGTTATACAAGTAATGAGTGAATCTCCATCAAGATTTGACTTATCGGGTTATACAAGTAATGTGTGAATCTCCATCAAGATTTGACTTATCGGGTTATACAAGTAATGAGTGAATCTCCATCAAGATTTGACTTATCGGGTTATACAAGTAATGAGTGAATCTCCATCAAGATTTGACTTATCGGGTTATACAAGTAATGGGTAAATCACCATCAAGATTTGACTTATCGGGTTATACAAGTAATGAGTGAATCTCCATCAAGATTTGACTTATCGGGTTATACAAGTAATGTGTGAATCTCCATCAAGATTTGACTGATCGGGTTATACAAGTAATGAGTGAATCTCCATCAAGATTTGACTTATCGCATTATACAAGTAATGAGTGAATCTCCATCAAGATTTGACTTATCGGGTTATACAAGTAATGTGTGAATCTCCATCAAGATTTGACTGATCGGGTTATACAAGTAATGAGTGAATCTCCATCATGATTTGAGTTATCAGGTTATACAAGTAATGTGTGAATCTCCATCAAGATTTGACTGATCGGGTTATACAAGTAATGAGTGAATCTCCATCAAGATTTGACTTATCGGGTTATACAAGTAATGAGTGAATCTCCATCAAGATTTGACTTATCGCATTATACAAGTAATGAGTGAATCTCCATCAAGATTTGACTTATCGGGTTATACAAGTAATGTGTGAATCTCCATCAAGATTTGACTTATCGGGTTATACAAGTAATGTGTGAATCTCCATCAAGATTTGACTTATCGGGTTATACAAGTAATGAGTGAATCTCCATCAAGATTTGACTTATCGGGTTATACAAGTAATGAGTGAATCTCCATCAAGATTTGACTTATCGGGTTATACAAGTAATGAGTGAATCTCCATCAAGATTTGACTTATCGCATTATACAAGTAATGAGTGAATCTCCATCAAGATTTGACTTATCGGGTTATACAAGTAATGTGTGAATCTCCATCAAGATTTGACTGATCGGGTTATACAAGTAATGAGTGAATCTCCATCATGATTTGAGTTATCGGGTTATACAAGTAATGTGTGAATCTCCATCAAGATTTGACTGATCGGGTTATACAAGTAATGAGTGAATCTCCATCAAGATTTGAGTTATCGGGTTATACAAGTAATGTGTGAATCTCCATCAAGATTTGACTGATCGGGTTATACAAGTAATGAGTGAATCTCCATCAAGATTTGAGTTATCAGGTTATACAAGTAATGTGTGAATCTCCATCAAGATTTGAGTTATCAGGTTATACAAGTAATGTGTGAATCTCCATCAAGATTTGACTTATCGGGTTATACAAGTAATGTGTGAATCTCCATCAAGATTTGACTTATCGGGTTATACAAGTAATGTGTGAATCTCCATCAAGATTTGAGTTATCGGGTTATACAAGTAATGTGTTGCAGAAAGGAAGGCAGTTGTTACTGCATGCCTAGGTCGCTGATTGGATGTCATTATGAAGGAAAGTAAGAAATACTAATCACTGCAGTTTCATCCTTCCGTGTTAGCTATCGTGACCTGCCATTAAATCCCCTTTTCAGCAGAACTGCTGCTATCAGCGAGTTCCGGCCTATCCCTTAGCTGATGAAGCTAATTAGCCTATAACCTGATCTATTACTGGCTGCACCGCATGGATGCCTGGATATACACACTTACATTTCCTTCGATTCATATTATCCTTGTTTGTGTGTTCTATCTGAGGAGGTACTTGACAAATGCTGATTAGTGATGATAACTGTACTTATATCACAGGCATAATAATTAAACTCCGCATATATTAATAACGGACTGATGAATCTTTCATCCCTCAGTTTGCCCGAAGTACAAGTATGGGGTGAACTGTGAAGAGGACTGTGGGAGGTGTAAAGGCGGTAAGCCCTGTAACCAGGCCACCGGTGGGTGTGTAGGCGGATGTGACCCGGGCTACCATGGCCAGAAGTGTGATCAAGGTGAGTGAGTTCGATCCCTTTATTCAGAAATTTGTCATTTTTGTTTTCAAACTGAAGAATACTCTTGACTCTTTTTTCACCCTCTTCAGGAAATGAATGGCCTAGTTACAGTGGCCAGCTCTGGGTTAGATCAAACACTGGGATTTGAAATTACTTTAAGAAATTGTGAGTTTCATCGGGTAAAGCTGACAATTGCCGTATGAATAATTATACAAATAATTATACGTTACTTTCCGTATTGTGTGTCCGCGTACTCACCAAGTTCCACCAATTTGGATAATTGACAATAGGAGGCTTTTGGTATTTTATTTCCAAAAACGTCAATTTTGTACTTTCAGAATGTCCTGAAGGAAAGTATGGAGTGGATTGTATGTTATCATGCAAAAACTGTGATGATGTCATCAGTCAGAATGACACGTGCGATCACGTGACCGGCAAATGCATTCTGGGGTGCCTGCCCGGTTGGCGAGGGCTAAAATGCGAACAGAGTAAGATACATAACAATACTGAAGTAAAACTCATGTGTATTTTTGGTTATGTTTTGGATAAATATTACCTAAAGCTTAAATAAGTATAGAGTTAGTTCACTTTCGAACATGCCCCGATTTCAGTCTGTTTACTCAAGTATTTCCCCACGAGAGTTCTGTCTGCATTCCTTGTCGTCTGTTAAATAGAACTCTCCACTCTGACACGCAGGTATTCTTTTCATTTGGAAAACAAGTTGCTGTTTAATGGATGAGAATTGCATGGGAATGACACAGATTACTGTCACATGTAGCAAAATAAACAAAAGCCTTGCACATGATCAACAGAGAGTCTGTGCACGAAACTCGCTTTATGCTCCGTAATGATTGTCACCTGGCTGTCTATACCCACTTCTACACTGGGAAATTTTATCCCTCAAACAGTCATCTTGACCAAACTTCATTTTTCTTTCGCTTCACACGTCTTTCTCTGTCCACAGCTTGTGCAACTGGCTTCTTTGGTACCGGATGCGCCACGAAGTGTGGGAATTGCAAGAATGGCAGCTGTGATCACGTGACTGGAGAATGTCCTCACGGTTGTGCACCGGGCTGGATGGGTGCCAAGTGCAAAATACGTACGTTTATTGGCCTTGGTTAAAGAAATGTCCATAACATGAAATGATACAGTAATTGAATGATAGGCTTGATATAAGAACTATGCGCAAATTGAACGAACAGTAACTCGATATAACTGTCTCTTTGTTATAGTGAACCTAGCCTATACTTTAAATTTATATAACTTTCTTCCTCTTTTTTACTCTCAGGAAACATCATTGTATGAGCTTTGTAACCGTATGTTTCAACACATATCAAAAGTATGTAATCATTAATTATCTATAAAATGATTAATTATGCAAACACTTGACAGGTTAATGAAGTTAGATACCATTGCCAACGGCCTGTCAAGCACAATAGGAGTCTAGAGATGCCATCTTGACAACATCACAAGTTTCACACAAAATCTACCAACACAGGCACTCACCAAGTGGCAAAATTGCCAAAATGCAAGGCCAAAACCTCTCTCAAATTAGTACTTAGAATGACTGGAGTTAGATTGGGCTCTCCAGAGCGAGGAAGTAATAATGGGAAATTTTCTCCTCCTAAAGTAATTGGGGTCCAAGCTGTAGATTCATTTCGTCGTTTCTGCTTTTGTGATGACGTTTTGTGGGCAAATTGGTTCCATGTCACTCATTCACTCCAAGAGAACAAAATGCAATCCAACTTGGACCCGAGTCGCCATTGCTGTAGAAATGGTATCCCATATGTAGTCAGTGTTTAACTACTTGACTCTCTGGTTTTATTTCCTGCAGAGTGCGATCGTGGTACGTACGGGGTGAACTGTAGCCATTCGTGCGGTCACTGTGTCGAGGGGACGTCATGTGAGCAGATCAACGGAGTCTGTCTACAGGGATGCGCTGCAGGCTGGTATGGAGTCTTTTGTGATAAAGGTACGGAACGCCTATCAAATATGGCTGTCACCTACATCTATAGGTCACACAAGCACATTGATTTTTGTTACTATTGATGTAGTAAACATTTTGTCAACTTCAACCTCAAAAATATCTCCTAACTTTCGCGTGTTACCATGCCATACACCAACATGCAGCTTGCACTTTTCTCTACAACATATCAAAAAATCATCCTACCACGACCACCATCTTTTTGAACTGTGGTTGCTGGAAGTGATGTCATAGCATTTCCTTACCTAGGTAACCTGCCGTGGTGGGGAAAGGGGGGGGGGGAGGTGGAGTAACACTGGGCAAACAGTGCTCAGTTCTATTCAAAACAGATCAAATTCTGATATATTTTACATGGATGAAAAATAGTAGTACAGAAATTTATAGTGTATCAACAACCTATTATCTCTGTGTGGCAGTATTATTCAATCGGTGCTACTCCACTCTTCAGTTCGGTGGCAAATTGGTCGAATTGCGCATCTGCAACCTGTTTAAGATATCGACTGATTTGGATGGAAGCCTTCTTTGATAAAAGAACATACATGTAACTCAGTGAGAAAGCTATTTTATATTACTTGATGAGGCCAAATGTTCCCATACAAACTGTTCTGTGATAAAGGTGCGTCTACAAATTTTCACAATCCATTTTCACTGAGGCCTAATTTAATTGAATAAAATTTCTTTGAATAAAATTTATTGAATTAAATTCCATTGAATCAAATTTTAATGATTTAACATTAACAATTTTCTGGTGTTCAGAATGTCAGGAGGACTATTATGGTGAGGGATGCCAGCACCGGTGTGGGAACTGTGAGTACGGAACCACGTGTGATCGTCGGACAGGGCTGTGTCCCGGGGGGTGCCGGGAAGGCTGGGTGTCAGAGTACTGCAGCGAGAGGGAGCTGGATCCGCAGCAGTCAGGTATGGTCAAGATTCAGCGGGGGCGGAGCGGAGGGGCAAGGGGGGTGGAGCGGGGTGGGGGGATTGCTTGGAGATGTTGGTGGTGAGGGACCTGGTTGGTACGATGATTGTTAATATACGTTTGTTAAAGTTCATTCCCGAGCCTTGAGCTCGGGGTGTATCGGTGTCAACTAATACCGTGTTGATGTATGTTGCAAGTACGAGAACATAAAGTCGACAGTATCAACACAACGTATTGGAAACAGCGTAATGGAAACAACGTAATAGAAACAGCTGAGTAATGGTGTCTCTTTTTTTCCTTTTGACGTAAAGAGGAGATTCATGTAAGGCCACTTGAACGGCTCATTGCGGGTATTCGATTGGTTAATGCCATTTAATACCAGAAATGAACGCAGACCAGGGAATCTCGAAAATGTCTTGTCGGCGGCCCTGTTTGTCGCCCCTTCCAAGCGATGGTAAGAGAAGCATCTCGACTGCGCGTCCATCGCCTTGATTGAAAGTAGAGTATATCAAAATCTCATTCCTTTTCTGCATCAGTATAATCTTTTCTGCATATTTGGATGTATTGTGATACTCATTCTTTTGACATGATATTTGACATAGAACACAATGTCGCTGATGAAGTTTTGTGATTTGAATGATTGTATCCGTTGTATTTCCTTTAAGCAGTGGTTACGGTGCGGACTCCGGTCAACGTGGTCAGATCTGATTCAAATCCGAGTTTTGTGATTCCCCTCCTGACAGTCGCTGTTCTTGTATTGGTCGCTGGGTTGGTAACCATAGCAATTTACCATCTACACGTGCGGCCATTACGCAACAGAAAAATCCGAGACCCGATGGTGTTGTGCGACTCTGGAAATGTAAATATCTATCCTCACGTGACTATTTCCTACCAGCTTTTGGCAGCTGTCAAAATGTTTGAATTTGTGTCAGAGAGAAAAATCCCTTGTCTAAACTTGTGTGAAGGATACCAGCATTCACACATAAAAAAATTCCTCTGGAAGCTTAAGTTTTACATTTCTGAGTTCATAATGGTTCAATTATCTAAGAATTTATCCTAGTCATGAAGAGCACTCAGCAAATGATATTCGGATTTAAGCAAATTATCTATTTCTTGAACAAACATCCCATTCATTTCTGATGGGCAATGTGTTTTCCGCGTCAAAGACGGCGTGGTAGTTCACCTGAAATCCATAGCCTTGTCAGTGACTTAATAACTGCACAGTCTAACGACTAATACCGCTGTGTAGGAATCTTAGTGCAGTTAAATCTCACTTTGAAAAGCAGACCAAGGAGGTCAGTCTACATATGGAGACATGTAATGGGCCTAACCAAAGGCGTCTGGATATAAAGTGCAATTGTTCTGCAAATGATCTGTTTTTGCTTCTGTCTTAGCCGACAGTGCATGAGGCTCCAGACGTGTACGAACTGGTTCAGTTTTCGTTATTTTCGCTTCAGTCTCAGTCCACTGTGCATGAGGCTCCTCATGTGTACGAAGCGCTTCAACTTTCTTTATTTCCCTTCAGTCTCAGTCGACAGTGGACGAAGCTCCGCATGTGTACGAACCACTTCACAACATTCTGTGGGAACTTGACAGATCCCGATTTAAAATCACGCGCGAGATGCTCGGCAATGGGCAGTTCGGCAAAGTCCGGAAAGGATACGTCATCAAAGAAGGGAAAAAAGTTCAAGTTGCTGTGAAATCTCTGAGAGGTAAAACCAGTTAATAATACTGTACAAATTAAAGCTAGTCAAGGAACGTAATATATGCAGTGACATGGAAATAAAATACAAACTTCTGTAAATGATTGTAATTCCTTTCCTTTCCGGATGTGCACACTTATGAAAGAAAAAAACTTTCATTTATAATGTTTTATAGGGCTTTTACCTGCTAAAAACTTTTCTTTCTTCGTTTTATTTATTAGATGCTATATCTTATAAGTGAGTGAGTGCTTGGGATTTAACGTCGTACTTAACAATTTTTCGGTCATAAGACGACGAAGAAATCCTCAGAATACATGTGATGTGCCTCCTTGCTGCAGGACATATTTCCACCGCCCTTTTCTCTAGTGCTGCTTCACTGAGACGCCTTACCAAAGGCAAGTAAGCCGCCCATCCGAGCCATTATACTGATACGGGTCAACCAGTCATTGCACTATCCCCTTCATGCTGAATGCCAAGCGAGGAAGCTGCAACTTCCTCTTTTGAAGTCTTAGGTGTGACTCGACACAGGATTGACCCTGGATAAATCCAGGGATATATCTTATAAGAGAATATATCCCAGTGCATTGTCCAACCCATCCTGACTGCATCACACACAGATACATCGTAACAGATTGTAGACACGAGCGTACAAACTGTCAAACCCATCCTGACTTCATCACACACACAAACATATATCGTAACAGACTGTAGACACGAGCATGCAAATTGTCAAACCATCCTGACTGCATCACACACACAAACATATATCGTAACAGACTGTAGACACGAGCATGCAAATGGTCAAACCCATCCTGACTGCATCACACACACAAACATACATCGTAACAGACTGTAGACACGAGCATGCAAATGGTCAAACCCATCCTGACTGCATCACACACACAAACATACATCGTAACAGATTGTAGACACGAACATACAAACTGTCAAACCCACCCTGACTTCATCACACACACACAAACATACATCATAACAGGCTGTAGACACGAGCATACAAACTGTCAAACCCATGGTGATTGCGTTAAACACAGAAACATACATCATAACAGAGGGTAGACACGAACATACAAATTGTCCCGACTGCGTCACACGCACAAACATACATCGTAACAGATTGTAGACACGAACATACAAATTGTTCCGACTGCGTCACACACACAAACATACATCGTAACAGATTGTAGACACGAACATACAAATTGTCCCGACTGCGTCACACACACAAACATACATCATAACAGAGGGTAGACACGAACATACAAATTGTCCCGACTGCGTCACACACACAAACATACATCATAACAGACTGTAGACACGAACATACAAATTGTCCCGACTGCGTCACACACACAAACATACATCATAACAGAGGGTAGACACGAACATACAAATTGTCCCGACTGCGTCACACACACAAACATACATCATAACAGACTGTAGACACGAACATACAAATTGTCCCGACTGCGTCACACACAAACATACATCATAACAGACTGTAGACACGAACATACAAATTGTCCCGACTGCGTCACACACACAAACATACATCGTAACAGACTGTAGACACGAACATACAAATTGTCCCGACTGCGTCACACACACAAACACACATCGTAACAGATTGTAGACACGAACATACAAATTGTCCCGACTGCGTCACACACACAAACATACATCATAACAGAGGGTAGACACGAACATACAAATTGTCCCGACTGCGTCACACACACAAGTGAATCAAAGTAGGAAACTTACAAGTATTTTTTGAAGCTATATTTCGATATTTACAAACTATTGGTTCCTGACTTTTTAGTGTTCTAATACTTGCTTCCGAGCATCCTTTTGAAAGAGACCAGTGGCTCTTGAGGTTCTAGTGTTGAAGACGTATACCTGTGTAACACCAGCTGTTTTAATATTTTGTCTAAGAATATGGGTTCACTATTTGGATGTTAATAAGCTGCTGTGAACAAAGTGGTATCTATGAACATATTGCGTGGCTAGCTGCTGTCAACAAAGTGGTATCTATGGACATATTGCGTGGCTAGCTGCTGTGAACAAAGTGGTATCTATGGACATATTGCGTGGCTAGCTGCTGTGAACAAAGTGGTATCTATGGACATATTGCGTGGCTAGCTACTGTGAACAAAGTGGTATCTATGGACATATTGCGTGGCTCAGAGTTTATGCCACTCAGTAAAATGTGTACTTTTCAAGCTCACCAACGGCATTAGTCAGAAATTATGACAAATCTCATGAATTTCTTATTCACAGAAAATGCTTCACAGAAAGATAAAGACGACTTTATGAATGAGCTGAAGATATTGAAATCGATTGGTTGTCACCCAAACGTCATCTGTTTGGTCGGTTATTGTCACGTGGGCGGTAAGTATTTAGCCAATCACAGTGTACTCTTTTATTGTTGTCCGAATCCCAGTAGTCCAATTTGTTCAGAGAGGTTTGGCAGAAGTTCAGTTGAAGTTCATGAAAATACCCCACGTTATGACTAAATATCTTGATGTTGACACTTTGTTGATGGCACTCTTCCAAATATATCGTAATCTGACGTCTTGTCGAACTGGGATGACATCCAAAAGCACCTTTAACTCAAGTACACAACCATCGGTGACACTGAGAAACGGAAACAGTTTTATTCTTACTTTCAAGTTTCTGTAGGTAACGCTTGGAACAAGTTTATGCCAACCACTTTCAACTCACTATTCAATAGGTCAGCCCTAATGCTACTTACCAGATCAAGTTGTTTAGTCAGTTTAATTCAGGAGTTAGCTTCTGAAAAAAAATTTCACAGATTTCACTCACTGTAAATTCTTTTTTCTCGAACCCAATTACATCGCTTGGAAGCGTGGTAGCCAGGACTGTACCATTAACATAAAGGTTATGAGAAAATGGACTCGACCATGACGCTTATGAAAGTGGACCATGTTACTGTAGGTTATGCATATAGTCTCGGTCAAACATGTCATTAATCAAAACGTTTTTTAGTCAGAACTAATTTCAAATCTGTCATGATACCCATACATCCAGATTTGCACAGTATGATTTCACGAGAAGTTTTTTGCCAACGTCGTAAATTGAAGACGAATAATGCACCATATCTGGGCCTAAGAAATAGGTCAAAATGAATTTGTTCTACTTGTTGTCAGACTGAATGCCCACTTTGCACTTCACTTCATCTGGTGTGACACTGTGATATCTGATATCTACACCTCACTTACTAGCCTATAATGAACCCTCTCAGTTACTGCAAACGACCCCACAGAGTGCCATCAACGCTTGTGCCTTACATATGTCCAGGTTTTATATTTGTTCTTTCACACAACTCAACAGCTGTTGTTTTCCACTGTCTTCTTGTTACTAAGTTCAATTTGTGCCGGTCCTTTGTCCCCATTCCCTATCCAGCTATGCGACAAAGAATATGCCATCTAACTGTCTAAATGTGTTAGGAAGTAGCATGACGTGCTCCTCCACAAACAAGCTGTACTATATTTATAGCTGTTATTCATTTAGCTGTGCTACTGTTACCTTTCTCATGAAACGCCTATGTTGTATACACGTAGCAGATTCTCTGCGTTAATGTCACCAGATAATTCATCAGGTGTCCTATTGAGTTTATGTCACCAGATAATCCATCAGGTGTCCTGTCCAGTTTATGTCACCAGATAATCCATCAGGTGTCCTATCCAGTTTATGTCACCAGATTATTCATCAGGTGTCCTGTCCAGTTTATGTCACCAGATAATCCATCAGGTGTCCTATCCAGTTTATGTCACCAGATAATTCACCAGGTGTCCTATCCAGTTTATGTCACCAGATAATCCATCAGGTGTCCTATCCAGTTTGTGTCACCAGATAATCCATCAGGTGTCCTATCCAGTTTAGGTCACCAGATAATTCATCAGGTGTCCTATCCAGTTTATGTCACCAGATAATCAATCAGGTGTCTTATCCAGTTTATGACACCAGATAATTCATCAGGTGTCCTATCCAGTTTATGTCACCAGATAATCCATCAGGTGTCCTATCCAGTTTATGTCACCAGATAATTCATCAGGTGTCCTATCCAGTTTATGTCACCAGATAATCCATCAGGTGTCCTATCCAGTTTGTGTCACCAGTTAATCCATCAGGTGTCCTATCCAGTTTATGTCAACAGATAATCTTATCACCCGATAATTCATCAGGTGTCTGATCCATTTTATGTCATCAGATAATCCATCAGGTGTTTTATCCAGTTTATGTCACCAGGTAATTCATCAGGTGTCTAAATCATTCTAATAATCACCCGATTTCCACAATGACCTTCAGTGTCCTTAAAAGATGCTGTAAAAATCAGTAAACTATACAGCTGAAGTCAACATACCCATACTGACACATTGTGTATGATTAATGTATGTGTTTTAGAGACCCTTTATGTCTCCCTGGAATTTGCCTCCAATGGTGACTTAAGAACCTTCCTGAGAAAAAGCCGGTCGAGCGGCCCTACTACCTACAGCAATCTGGCATCAGTTACCTCCCTTACCCAGACCAAGCTTCTGGGATTTGGACTGGACGCCGCCAGGGGGCTGAAGCATTTGGGCTTTAAGCAGGTAAGACAGTCATCTCAAAACACAATTATAAATACAGAGAAAGGCATGGTAGTGTAAGTTAAGGCAATCCAGCGACGACAAAGTGACAAGTGGTGCCTAGCCATCCACAATCGATGACGTCAGCACGATTTTCAGCTTAAAAGCATATCAAGTGTGATTTAAAACTTTAATGTCAATACATACATACATTCTAGGAACATCTGTTCACTATGAGTTATGTAGTGTAGCTAACAGTCAGTAAATCACGGTCAATACAGCACGGTCAATATGCGTGGTGTTCTAGGTTTGTAAACACATTCCTAAATCTACCAAAACAGCAGATCAGGTTAGAAGTAGTACAGGATGGAACCGTAACATAATGGACCTGTGGTTTCCTAAACCCACTGATACATCAGATCAGATTGTCCATCAAGAGTGAATACCAAGTTCTATTGGCACTATTATGGCATTAACAATTTGACTTTACATGCAAGATCTAATGTCCCAGGTGTCTACATTTAAAACACCGGTAATATTTGTAGATTATTCACCGGGATGTTGCCGCCAGAAACATCCTTCTTGATAACTACCTGACGGCGAAAGTGGCGGATTTTGGGTTGTCAAAGAATGACGACACTTACATCAAGTCTACGAACGTAAGTTTGCCTACACATAAACCCGTACAACGGCTGCTTTGATGGCTGCAATGACGGCCGATGAACACCTACTTTTTTTAACTGACTAGGTGGTAAGGTATAATAGTTTAATGTCTCTGTAAAACGTATGTTCGGACTTGTTCGGACGTATGTTCGGATTTGTATGTTCTTGACTGTGATTTCATTCGCTTGGTTTCAGCATTGCTTTAAATCTAAGGTCGTCCTCCGGTTTATCCAAGGTCAAAGGTTCAAACATCAAGTTCCACCCAGAAAGTGAATCATCCAAAGTGCATCAATGTTCATCAAACTGTGTAAATTTGTGCGAATGATGTGCGTCCGTATATCACTACCCACCCAGAACAACCCCATTAAACATTGTTTTAGGGTTTTCTAAGACTTGTCGTCTAATTGCAGACTCGAGTTCCGGTCCGCTGGATGGCGCTGGAGTCTCTCTTCCGGAGCACGTATACCCCACAGAGTGACGTGTGAGTAGTTTGGGTTGTGTAACATTAATCTACTTCTATCCCTCTCAAGTCCCGTTTGATGTGATTCTCTAGAATGGCTGATATCCATACCAAACTTACCAATAAACAATTTCCACTACATTTGCTTATTTCCAGGCCATATAGCTAACACTTAGTGTAAAGCAGTCAAGTGGGATGCCCATTGTGTATGCAGAAAAAACTTACGGGCCGACTGTTTTTCAGGTCAAGTTCTCATATAGTCGCCCGCCTTAGCAACTTGTCCAATGTCTATATGAAGTAGTCGGTGTGCCACATATCAACGTTGCTAAACACACCCATATGCATACGTGCCCCGTATGCTTTCTGGATTAAAGACTTTACTGGTGTATTAATTAAGATTAAGATGTATGACTTTTTCTTGCCTGCCAGTCGCAGCCGACTTCTGGTTGATGTTTTACCTTTAAATAGAAAGTCAAAAATTGCTTTATCATGTTATGATAACAATGCCACTGGAGAAGGACATGAACTGTTTATTGTGTTGTTGGTTTGTTGTTCAGGTGGGCGTTTGGTGTGTTACTGTGGGAGGTGGCCACATTGGGTGGAACCCCGTACGCGGATATAGAGTCAAAACAGTTGTATGACATGTTACTAGATGGTTACAGACTACCCAAACCACCCGGATGTGACAACGCGCTGTAAGTATAGAAACATACAACTCTAAAATCTTGTCTTTGTTCTTGTAAAAGAGAATTTGCGTATTTATGGACCTTTATGGAATATTTCACACGTTAATACACGTACAGTTTTCGTTAGATTTCCTGAGAAAATGCCGCTGATGATATGAATATACATGTATCAGGAAAGACAGACCTGTTATACAGACAGTACAGGTTTGTTTTTATCAAATGCGCCATTCTTGTGGTCGTACCAAATGCCACACAGAATGAATTTAGAGGTGTCATTGCTTAATTTGGTAGTATACTTTTTGTCAATGCACTGTTTTGTCAAGCTCACCTCTGGCCTCAGTCAGGTCCTTCATATGCACTGGAATCTCGGCTTCTCTGCCCAGTGGAATCTCACTAGATACTTAAAAATCTGTACTGTTATAATATTTGAACACTTTGACTAGAGGGAGCTATTGTGTCCTCGGATTAATGCTTTATTGGTTCGATCAGCACTAAAGATACGAAACCGTACGTTTCTGTCGTTACGGTCTTAAGAAGGGAAACAAAAACATCAATGTTTCCCTGAAGGCAGGTTGTAATATCTTATCAACCAGATAGGACACAGATTCTAGTTATTTCTGTTTCCTGACTAGGTACGAGTTGATGTACCAGTGCTGGATGGAGGTACCAGAAGACAGACCTACCTTCTCAGAGCTATGTACGCGGCTTGAACAAATGATGGAGGATCGGCAGGTGCGTGCCATATAATGCCAGCATAGTTGTCCAAACTGTGTAACTCATTTGCTGTTCTCTGCTTCATATTGCGATGGAGTTAAAACTACACAAATCATATCATGTAATACGTATCTACGTGGGAAGGTCTGCCAGCGACCCCGGGTTTCCTCCGGGTTCTGCCCGGTTTCCTCTCTCACCATATTGCTGGCCGCCGTCGTATAAGTGAAAGAACACCAATCAAATAAATATAATACATATCACATCAAGAGAATATAACACTTGGGATCGCAGTAAGCATTTCATGTTTATAGGTTTAACAAGACTGGCATTGATATAAAATCGGTCTGTGTTAATAGGGCTATGTCTTCAATCTCTCGCTTTGCACAAAAAAAAAACAGTAGTACACAATCGTACTCAGACTCACTCGGTAAAGAGTATTAGTCCTCTGTTGGCTTTAGACAGTTTCGTCCATTTTTCAACAAAATTATGGCCGTTTTTGTAAAGTTTTTCAACTGTAATAGTTCTCAGGAGAGGTGATCAAATTGAATTAAAAGACTTGGTGCATGGCGTCATCTTGAGCAGTTACACACTAAATTCTACTTTTGTGCCGTTTGTCCATTATCAACAAAATTGTGGCTGTTTTGTTGTATTGTGGACTTTGGCAACTTTTAAGGGCCTTCTGTTTGTTAACTTACTCGATGTTGGTGAATTCGATGATGACGATGCATATGTAAAATTGTCCACATGGTTAACAAGCAAGACATGTAATACTACAGAATGTCTCTGACTACTTCAGTACTATAGCAATAACTGAGTACTATAGGTCATTGGCCAACAAGATCAAGTGGGCGTGTCCAGCAGCCGCTACTGATTCGACTGCAGCTATTCGTCAGAAGGGCTCTTAAAATGAACTTGTGGAAGGGTGAGGAATTTCGTTTGGTTCTGTTCATCGACATAGGTAACATCCGTCAAGTAATTAAAGTTCTTTACTCAGCACGGCCTGGTACACCATACACAAATCAATATAACAATATTATAGTTTACTTGCGGCATGTACACGACGCAGAAAACAGTGACATCAGATGAGAAGAAACCAAAATTGAAATCACAGCTGCAAGGGTTTTGGACATCCTATGTTTTGTGATTGATACTTACACTTATATGCCGAAAGTGTTATATAAGCTGACATTATAGGATCTCACTTCTAATTGCTCCATGTTTCGTTTTAACTACAAAATGTTATTTTCAATATTTACAGGTGTATATGAATCTTCATCGGGAAGACGACTACCGATTTGCTGAGATTGAAATGGAAAAGGATGATAACTGAACGACGAGGAAAGCCACCAGTGGGTCTGATCGCCTTGTTCACTGTGAACCAATTCACTGGTAATGTTAATGTTAATGGATGTGACCAGCGCCAGCAAGGTCATCAGTGTTTTCGAATTAAACAATGCGTCAGGCTATTCATATTTCATGACATTGTGGTCGAAGACGTTTTCAACGACAGATAATAAATACTGACAGATAACAGACACTCGGAGTAAACTGGGACATAAACACACGGGCTTATCTGTGCGCCTGGAGTAAGCTCTGACATAAATAAACGGGGCTTATCTGGACACTTGAAGTAAGCTTTGGCATAAACACACGGGCTTATCTGGACACTTGGAGTAAGCTGTGTAAATACACGGGCTTATCTGTGCACTTGGAGTAAGCTGTGACATAAATAAGCTTATCTGGACACTTGGAGTAAGCTGTGACATAAATACACGGGCTTATCTGGACACTTGGATTAAGCTGTGACATAAATACATGGGCTTATCTGGACACTTGGAATAAACTGTGACATAAATAAAAGGCCTGATCTGCACTCTTGGAGTAAGCTGTGACATAACTACACGGGCTTATCTGGACACTTGGATTAAGCTGTGACATAAATAAACGGGCTTATCTGGACACTTGGAATAAACTGTGACATAAATAAAAGGCCTGATCTGCACTCTTGGAGTAAGCTGTGACATAACTACACGGGCTTATCTGGACACTTGGAGTAAGCTGTGACATAAACACACGGGCTTATCTGGACACTTGGAGTAAGCTGTGACATAAATACACGGGCTTATCTGGACACTTGAAGTAAGCTTTGGCATAAACACACGGGCTTATCTGGACACTTGGAGTAAGCTGTGACATAAATACACGGGCTTATCTGGACACTCGGAGTAAGCTGAGGCATAAATACACGGGCTTATCTGGATACTTGGAGTAAGCAGTGACATAAATACACAGGCTTATCAGGACACTTGGAGTAAGCTGTGACTTAAACACACGGGCTTATCTGGACACTTGGAGTAAGCTGTGACATAAATACACGGGCTTATCTGGACACTTGAAGTAAGCTTTGGCATAAACACACGGGCTTATCTGGACACTTGGAGTAAGCTGTGACATAAATACACGGGCTTATCTGGACACTCGGAGTAAGCTGAGGCATAAATACACGGGCTTATCTGGATACTTGGAGTAAGCAGTGACATAAATACACAGGCTTATCAGGACACTTGGAGTAAGCTGTGACATAAATACATGGGCTTATCTGGACACTTGGAGTAAGCTGTGACGTAAATACACGGGCTTATCTTGACACTCGGAGTAAGTTGTGGCATTAATACACGGACTTATCTGGACACTAGGAGTAAGTTGTGACATAACTACACGGGCTTATCGGGACACTCAAGAACCATCAGCGCAATACAGGCAATACAACATGCCAATGCACTGGATCATCACAGGCAAAACTTTTGTTCTTGTTGTATCACGCCAATGCACTGGACCATCACAGGCAGAACTTTTGTCCCTGTTGTAGCACGCCAATGCACTGGACCATCACAGGCAAAACTTTTGTTCTTGTTGTATCACGCCAATGCACTGGGCCATCACAGGCAAAACTTTTGTCCCTGTTGTATCACGCCAATGCACTGGACCATCACACACAAAACTTTTGTCCTTGTTGTAGTACACCAATGCACTGGACCATCACACGCAAGACATATATATGTGTGTGTGTGTGTGTGTGTGTGTGTGTGTGTGTGTGTGTGTGTGTGTGAAGCCAGTGCATATACAGGATAAAACTCTGTAGGAGCCTACAAATGTAGGCCCATCATAAAAACTTCTTATCAACTAAACCTTTTGTTTTCTTGATGATATAAGTTTATTAACAAGAGTTTGTCATCTAGTGTGAACATTAATCATTTCCACCATACATTTGTTTATGGATGACTTTTTTGATAGCTGCGTCCTGTTTTATGTTGATTGTTTTAAAATGAATACTTTGTTTTTCGAAAACACAAAGCAGGTTGAGTTTTGGCGCGAGGTTCAGGCTAGTTAATTTTTTACGTTTACTAAAGCGCAGGGCATATCCAGAAAGATTTTTCTTTGAGAGAGTTTGTGACAAACTAAGCACCAGTTCCGTCTATACAGGTAGGCCTAACACGGGTGAGAATAGGGATATGACTACACAAAGATGGGTCTGCAGTCAGCGGGGAAATAGAATAGGGCCTAGATATAAGCCTGTGTCCTACATGTAGGTCTCTGTCACTCATATCAGGTTATTTGTATCTGAAAGTGTGGTTCGGCGCCTAGATGCAGAAATGGTTAGAAACATAAAAAAACTTAGTTCCATCAGATCTTGTTAGACATGCTGTCACGGTACTCATGAATTACCCATACGGCCCATTTCATCAGGTGCTAAACTGCAAATGACTTTAGAAGTAGGTTTTACTTAAGTCAGGTTCAGGAATTCATGGCATCGTTTTTGTGGAAGATGGTGGTTAAGATTAGGCATGACTTAAAACACCAACAGTGACACACAGACGGCAAACTGTTACTTATGTAAGACCTAAGCCTAATAAGTCAGCCGTGGTTAAATACTATTACAAAGCTGAGTGACAGCCCCAGCGGCAGACGACAGTCTTACATCCGGTAACGTGAGTGCGCGAGGTCAGCGTTCACGGGACAGTATGCCACGGTAATGTGCAGAGTGTGTCAATTGTTGACATAACACTCTGATTAGCAAACGGTTAGAGTGACTATAAAGACAGTTCCGCACTGTTTTCTTAACTTCTTCCGCTGATTCAAGAAAGTCTGGTAAAGTCGTTAGGAGCTATTAGCGAGCCGTTGTCCTCTCTGAGGCACAATGGGTCCGTGTTGGTAAGGTAACAGGCTGGCGCTAACTGGTGTGGGTTACCGTCGGGGAGATACAACTGTGCCCCGCTATCTGCGCTGTCATCAGCCAATGGTCTGATCCACTGAAGAGGCGTTTTACTCCGTCTGCCTCTGATCTTAAGATAAGAGTTCGTGATGACTGACACTGCTTTCTGCTGCAGTCTCACAACTGTAACAGAACCTTCACATCAGACCTGGGTTAAAAGCTTATTACAGGGGAGATCAGCGAGAGCTGTGTAGACATAGGCAGTACACAGATGGTATATAGCTTCACGACCTATTCACCCACTGTCATTGCCATGTACAGTTTATAGAATATGTACTATACCGGATTGTAGAGGATATTTAAGAGTTATTAATGTCTCAGAACTACTTAAGGATAATAAACACAATGATTTTTTGCCCATTTTGTAATTATTTTTAATAAAAATTAATTTCATTGTTTACAATTTCCATTTAGTACACACGTTAAACCACATTAGTGGTTTTTATTTGTTTTTCCCCACGCACTGCCCTCTGCTTGTAGTATGCCTATATCTTACATACGTACATAGTACCGGTATGCCTATATCCTAAAAGCCTATATGCCTAAATTTTGACTTGTACATAGAATAGCTGTATAAAGTGTAAATTATGAATAATGTTGAGCTGGCCTCGTGGAGTCATATGATATACATGTACCTTACCTTTTAAACTCTTATCAGATTAAATATGATGACATTAATCTGTATCATCTGATCCCATGACATATAATAAAGATCATATTTGGCAGCTGAGGGTTTTTCTTTCGCTTGCTGGCTGCATGCTGATTTGCTTCTGAAAGAATATTGCGTGCGCTATAAATCAACCGGATGAAGTCTTATTCAGCAATAGCGGACTGCCTCAAACGCTTTTCTCTTTTCTTCTTTGTGTGTTTTTGTGTATTTCTCTACTGATTTATTTTTACATTTATTTGTATAAATCTGGCTTTGTATTTTGCCGTCACTACTACAGGTGTCTTCAGCCTGATTCTTCAGTTGGTCAGCATTTTATCCAACTGTATTTTATGCACTACATTATTCAGACGGAAGGGGCCAGTTATTCCACAACCACCATCATAGCTGATTTCCGACAGAAATATCGTTGTAGATGTCAAGGTATCAGGGTTAAACAATCAAGGAACCAGTCCGAGAGGGAAATGAAATTCTTGTATCAGGAAATCAGTCCGAGCGACAAACTTAGTAATGGAATTTATGTAGCATGGAACAAGTCCGAGCGGCAAACTTGGTCGTGCAATTCATGTATCAGGAAACAAGTCCGAGCGGGAAACCTGGTCGTGAAATTCGTGTATCAGGAAACAAGTCCGAGCGGGAAACCTGGTCGTGAATTTCATGTATCAGGAAACAAGTCCGAGAGGCAAACTTAGTCGTGAAATTCAGGCATCAGGAAACCAGTCCGAGCGGGAAGCTTGTTCGTAAAATTAATGTATGGCAAAATCTGACTTTTAACCGTTATAGATACCGTAATTTACAGCGGCAAACTGTGCGGCAGTTGAATGGACCTCGCTGTTCTATTCGTGCGTTTTTCTTCAAAAATATTCAGCTTGATGTGCTTTTCGGATATGAATATTTTTGAAATTAGAGGACTTCTGGATTGTTTTGTAATAAAAGATATCAGGAGTTGAGGCGGACATGCAGTCTGTTCTCAAGCACCTTCCTACAGTTGTACTTATGTTAGCTTAATTATCAGATTGCATGTATATATATATATAACATAGTAAGTCATTATGATCTTTAAAGGAAACTAAAGCTTGTTTTTGTATCATAGTAGATAACCCGGTTAGATTGTCCAGTATTGTGGAGATTGTGGATTACAGTAAATGTTGCCGGTTGTAGGCTACCGTATAGGTGACCGTCTAGTGACAATGTACGGACAATATTCCTTGCTAGTATGGTACAGATAGTGTTTACACAACATAGACTTATACCCTGAACAGATACGTAAATTAACTTAGTTTGGTGAAAATGCCATTCCAGTCTGTCTAGTACACAGACCCTAAGTTGACAGATTCCAGAATGCCAGTTGACAGCTCTCTTTACTGGATTTCTAGAGTAAAACCGAAAATATCTACTCAATAGTCAGTGTTTACGCATTCACTCACAACTGGTCGTGTGCTAGACTTTGTGTTTGCCTTGGTCTAAGGTATCTCTACATCTTTACACTCTTGTATATAAACTCCAGTATTTGAAAAATCAGTTTATATTTAATTTTGTGAAGATATGTATAATGAATCAAATCTGAAATATTAAATCAGCTGATAATTAGAGAATTTGGGATATAGGCGCTATGTACAAATCAATCAGTTGGTGCAAATGTTATTCATTTTAACCTCCAAATAAAGGTCCAAAACATACCCAGCTATTGGGTCATGCTAATACACGTAAACATACTAATGGGTACTTATCCAAAGAAATTCCCGTGAAGTTGCCTATTAACTTTAGTGAACACCGCGTCTCAAATGTTACACAATCACCGTCACCAAAAAATGAATTTTTTAAACGGTCCGATATTAATTAGAGACATTACAATAGCTTTCGCACTGATATATACCCAATCTCTCTTGTTGGTGGCCAAAGCTGTTGTATTTGTTAAGTAAACTAGAGGCATTACAATAGCTTTCACACGGATATAAACCCAGTCTCTCCTGTTGGTGGCCAAAACTGCTGTGTTTGTTAAGTAAGATAGATACATTACAATAGCTTTCGCACTGATATATACCCAGTCTCTCCTGTTGGTGGCCAAAGCTGTTGTGTTTGTTAAGTAAGATAGATACATTACAATAGCTTTCGCACTGATATATACCCAATCTCTCCTGTTGGTGGCCAAAGCTGTTGTGTTTGTTAAGTAAGATAGAGACATTACAATAGCTTTCACACTGATATATACCCAATCTCTCTTGTTGGTGGCCAAAGCTGCTGTGTTTGTTAGGTAAGATAGAGACATTACAATAGCTTTCACACTGATATATACCCAATCTCTCCAGTTGGTGGCCAAAGCTGTTGTGTTTGTTAAGTAAGATAGAGACATTACAATAGCTTTCGCACTGATATATACCCAATCTCTCTTGTTGGTGGCCAAAGCTGTTGTGTTTGTTAAGTAAGATAGATACATTACAATAGCTTTCGCACTGATATATACCCAATCTCCCCTGCTGGTGGCCAAAGCTGTTGTGTTTGTTAAGTAAGATAGAGGCATTACAATAGCTTTCACATGGATATAAACCCAGTCTCTCCTGTTGGTGGCCAAAACTGCTGTGTTTGTTAGGTAAGATAGAGACATTACAATAGCTTTCACACGGATATAAACCCAATCTCTCCTGTTGGTGGCCAAAGCTGTTGTGTTTGTTAAGTAAGATAGAGGCATTACAATAGTTTTCACACGGATATAAACCCAATCTCTCTTGTTGGTGGCCAAAACTGCTGTGTTTGTTAGGTAAGATAGAGACATTACAATAGCTTTCACACGGATATAAACCCAATCTCTCCTGTTGGTGGCCAAAACTGCTGTGTTTGTTAAGTAAACTAGAGGCATTACAATAGCTTTCACACGGATATAAACCCAATCTCTCCTGTTGGTGGCCAAAACTGTTGTGTTTGTTAGGTAAGATAGAGACATTACAATAGCTTTCACACGGATATAAACCCAATCTCTCCTGTTGGTGGCCAAAACTGCTGTGTTTGTTAGGTAAGATAGAGACATTACAATAGCTTTCACACTGATATAAACCCAATCTCTCTTGTTGGTGGCCAAAACTGCTGTGTTTGTTAGGTAAGATAGAGACATTACAATAGCTTTCGCACTGATATATACCCAATCTCTCTTGTTGGTTGCCAAAGCTGTTGTGTTTGTTAGGTAAGATCCAAAGCAATATGGAGCTAATTCATCAAATTCATGTCATTAAGTTGTCCTGTGAGTTGTTTATTCTGCCAGGCCCAAGTTGACACACTGAGACAGCTGCATGTATACATACCTCCGCGGAATGGGCCATATGGAAGTAGAAACAATATGGCTGTGGCATAGTCTGCAGATCGCCTTACATGGTGGGCTCATGCTGACAGGCAATCTGAAAAAGCTTCAACGGGAAGTGAATACTGCAGAAGTGGCCATCAAATGAACTATCAAACTAGCAAAATTGGCTGTTAAAT
The DNA here is from genome assembly GCF_032854445.1 of Liolophura sinensis. Classification (NCBI taxonomy): domain Eukaryota; kingdom Metazoa; phylum Mollusca; class Polyplacophora; order Chitonida; family Chitonidae; genus Liolophura; species Liolophura sinensis. The sequence goes on along the minus strand of NC_088301.1, from coordinate 486,666 downwards.
TATATGGCGTAAGGTGGCTTATTTGACATAATGTGACTAGCTTGATTTCAACGACGTGTGACTCGTTTGAGCTCAGTGATCATGACAAGGCCATTGTGTAACTCATTTGATTGAGGGGTTTACGGGGCTGAGGCGTTAACGTGCTTGCACGGCACGATCACTTAGGAACCTTTCACCAATGCCATCGCTGGGATTTCAACTCCAGCTCAGGCTGGCTTCTTCTCCGGTCGTACTTAGGAAGCTCTGTTACCGCGCACCTCGTGTTCCTCGTTGTTAGGAGTCGCGCATCTTAAGGAGCTACATTGTCCTCCAGTGTAACTCATCTGAGTTCACGGACGTATTGCGAGTTATTTGAGCTTATTTGAGTCATAATGTGTCTAATCTGAACACAATGATATCATGCGACTCATTTGGACTCAGTAGAACCATGTAACCCTGGGCTAGGAGATGAATGGCTTACTATAATGGAATATCAAGTGTAAAATGTGGCGTTATATCAGTACAATGGTATCAATGTCCAATTGGGTTGGCTCAACCAGTCGAACAGAATTGTCACTGATTAAAGCTGTGGAAGTCACCGCTACGCGTTCAGCGCGGCTTTTCACTGACTGTTCTCTTCCTTTTGAATTCAGAGACCATACACAGAAGGCGTTCTTTTGGATGCCTAACTTCTATTTATTCGTGGATAACATTTTGATGTACACACTAAACTAAAAGTTGCTTCAAGTCAATCTCATTGCAGAAGTTTCACATGCGTTTGGATACAGTGTTATGGACAACTTGGGACAATTATTAATCGTTTGCTTTATGATAGTGACCCGGATCTGTGTCCAGCAATTTTGGTAAAGATCTCGAGGATGGGCCGATAGGATTCAGATAATGGACACTTTCCTTTTACCTTTGAAATAGTGCCAAGCGGAGTGTCGTTGGAAGCGCGTTGTAGCTGGGGAATTGGTACACTTAGCTGTCGCTGACTTGTGCTCTGAAGTGCCTTCTAGTATTTGTATAGTTTCACAAGTCATCGTCATGCGTCAGCTACATATCTATGTACAAATATACTCTATAAATGTAAACTTGCTGTCAGGCGAACGGGAAAAATTAAAAAAAAATTATTTGTATTGCCATGGTCATGTAGGAAATCACCGATAGCACAGTTGATAGAGCGTCCGGTTCGGGAGCGGTAGATCCAGGATCAATTCTGGGTCTAGCCTCACATAAGACCTTAAAAGAGGAAGTCGTAACTTCCTCGCTTGACGTTCAGCATGAAGGAGATAGTGCAACGACTGGTTGACTTGTATCAGTATAATGACGCTGGGCGACTTACTTGCTGTCGGTAAGTCTTCTCAGTGAAGCAGCTCTAGATGAAAGAGAGGTGGAAACCCGTCCTGCACATTACATTCACTCTAAGGATTCCTGCGTCGTCGTATGACTGAAAACTTGTTAAGTACGACGTTAAACCTCAATCACTCACTCACTCACTCGTATAGGAAATCACCGTGGTGTAGAGGCTGTCAATTAAAATAACTTACATCCCTCTTCGACAAAAAAAAAAAAAAATCTTTCATTCGGTCATTTCCGCGATAATACCGAAGAAAGCTGAATGGCTAGGATTGTCCGACGGCAATGTCAGTTAACCGCTTCTCAACTGTCATCATAGACACACTAACCCCATTTTCATTTGGGTGGAGCGGAGCGTGACGAGTGATCAAGCGTGTCCAACAGCAGTGAGGCGCAACTGAAGACAAACACAATGTAGGGGGCTTACCTTTTACAGAGCTATATACGTCACTGACAACATACTGAAAGCTTTAACCTGTTTTAAATTCCATATATATCCACGCACATTTACATGGATAGTGCTGAACTGAACGTAGGTGAATTGGCCTGAGCGCAATCCATATATTCAAGTGAAAGGGATACTGTTTTCCTTCAGGTAATCATTCCCATGATGCAGACTAATTTACATGTGATATAACTATTGTACCTGTACATAATACTTCGCCTGCTCTACAGGTAGTGCATGCCGCACGTGAAGGTCTGATGGGACAGAAGAGCTGAAGAGACCAGGACCACCTCTATCACTCGTACCTTTCTTCAGACAACATGGCCGAGGATACCTCAACACCGGTAAGATCTCTACTACTTACGTAGCTGGGTACTGGAAAATGCAAGGATTTACGCCAGCTGTATATATATATATATATATATATATATAATACTGGGAGTGGGAAGCAGCCATGTACAGGTTTTATTAGGCATGCTTGGAGAATTTGTATTTGAGAATGGAATTACTGAAAGATGATACAGTATACGGTTTGTATTACTGTGAAACTGTTAGGTACTAAGCTACCGCTCAACTGCCGGGTTGTGGCTACAGCCCAACTATTATATATGCTCTGACTGCCGTCTAACTGCTATGTCCTTGATACCGTCCAGCTACTATGTTCTGACTACCATACGATCAGCTGTTATGTTCTTGATACGGTATAACTGCTACGTTCTGACTACCGACCAACTGCTATGTTTTGGATACTGTCCAACTGCTACGTTCTGACTACCGACCAACTGCTATGTTTTGGATACTGTCCAACTGCTATGTTCTGGCTGCCGTCCAACTGCAATGTTGGGGGGAGCATCCGACTACTATTTTCTGGCCATCGTTCAACTGCTGTGCTCTGAATACTCTCAAACTGCTATGTTCTGGATAGTGTCCAACTGCTGAGTTCTGGCTACTGTCCAACTGGTATGTTCTGATTACCGCCCAGCTGGTATGTTCTGCCTGCCGCCCAACTGCTATGTTTTGGATACTGTTCAACTGGTATGTTATGGTATGTTCTAATTATCGTCCAACTGGTATGTTCTGGATACTGTCCAAATGGTATGTTCTGGCTACCGTCCAAATATCATGTTCTGACTGCGAAGTGTACATCACCGTATGCTTAACCCTCTGAGTTACGAGTGAGCACACATATCCACAACATGGCTACTTAACCGAGTTCCCATGACGCACTATTTTCTCCGAAACCACAACAGATCTTGGCATTACAAAAACACGCTGTTTATCTTTCATACCCAGGCATATTATCTTTCTGAATGACAGTTAAAAAGTCCACAGTACAACTGCCTGTTTGCCTGTCGGTCACATCCAACAGGATAGTAAGCGCAGTATCCAAATCACAGCTCGCGTACAACTGCCTGTTTGCCTGTCGGTCACATCCAACAGTATAGAAAGCGCAGTGTCCAAATCACAGCTCACGACACCAGCCGGTGAAACAAAATCAAAAGTCATATTATTAATAAAAGTGGAATCACAATATCTTGTATATATGTATAATTGTGACAGAAGATAATTACCAGAAGTAGAAACAGTCAGCAGATTTCCAGTCTGCCAGGTTATTTTCACCTATTAAGTGGTGAGCACTTTATGTTAAGTATATAGTGATCCAAGCGTACACAATTTAAAGTCACTGTCGGTGCGTATTAATGCGCATGAATGCTCACTAAAAAGTTCCAATTCGACACAAGTTAGCACTGGCTTCAAAAGTGAATGTGTAAATCGTGTGAAGCTTAATGTGGACTTTCACTACTTGTACAGCATACAACGCCCACTCATTTATAAATGACCTAAATGAGTTTACATTTTCATGTGCTAACCACCTGATTTTCGTTTACGGACAGCCAGGAGAGTTTGCCTGCCGCGTCACGGACTTTGTCGATGATGACCGAGTGAGGGTTGTGATCAACAAAAGGGACGTGGTGATCTTTCAGCGGAAGGACAAGTATTATGCAATGGACGCACATTGTTTCCGTAAGGATTTCTATCCCCCTCCCGCAACCCAACCCCCGGAACAACTTCCGGATACCTTTCAATACAGCTATATAGGTCTGACAAGAAAGAGCAATTTTCGGACACAATTCGGCTTGTTTTTTATAGTAAAACCGGCTTATTCAAGAAAACCATGTTACAGCTCTCAGTAATGGTCTTAAGTAGCATCCACACTGTATACTTCTGGAAGAAGGGGTAGGGGATGGTAAGTGTGAAAAGTAACTGGGGCGCCTGCCACAATTCTGGCGTGATATACCACTTGTCCAGGCATGTAGGCCCTATGCTCTTATATAGCGATGTTTGATTGTATTTACTGAACTATAGTGTATTTTAAGCTCTTTAAAATACAAGAGATTACATTGACACAATTGCCATGCCCCACTATATCATGACGTAGCATTGATGGACCACTATATCATGTATCATGGACACCATTGCCATGTCTCATGGACACCATTGCCATGTCTCACTATATCATGTGTCATGGACACCATTGCCATGTCTCACTATATCATGTTTCATGGACACCATTGCCATGTCACACTATATCATGTATCGTTGACACAGTGGCCATGTCTCACTATATCATGTATCATTGACACAGTGGCCATGTCTCACTATATCATGTATCTCTGACACAGTGGCCATGTCTCACTATATCATGTATCATGGACACAGTGGCCATGTCTCACTATATCATGTATCATTGACACGGTGGCCATGTCTCACTATATCATGTATCATGGACATCATTGCCATGTCTCACTATATCATGTATCATTGACACAGTGGCCATGTCTCACTATATCATGTATCATTGACACAGTGGCCATGTCTCACTATATCATGTATCACTGACACCATTGCCATGTCTCACTATATCATGTATCATGGACACCATGCCATGTCTCACTATATCATGTATCATGGACACCATTGCTATGTCTCACTATATCATGTATCATGGACACCATGCCATGTCTCACTATATCATGTATCATTGACACCATTGTCATGTCTCGCTGTATCATGTATCATGGACACCATTGCTATGTCTCACTATATCATGTATCATGGACACCATTGCCATGTCTCACTATACCATGTCTCATGGACACCATTGCCATGTCTCACTATATCATGCATCATGGACACCATTGCCATGTCTCACTATATCATGTATCACTGACACAGTGGCCATGTCACACTATATCATGTATCACTGACACAGTGACCATGTCTCACTATATCATGTATCACTGACACCGTTGCCATGTCTCACTGTATCACGTATCATTGACACCATTGCCATGTCTCACTATATCATGTATCATGGGCACCATTGCCATGTCTCACTATATCATGTACCACTGACACCATTGCCATGTCACACTATATCATGTATCATTGACACAGTGGCCATGTCTCACTATATCATGTATCATGGACACCATTGCCATGTCTCACTATATCATGTATCATGGACACCATTGCCATGTCTCACTATATCATGTATCATTGACACAGTGGCCATGTCACATTATATCATGTATCATTGACACAGTGGCCATGTCTCACTATATCATGTATCATTGACACAGTGACCATGTCTCACTATATCATGTATCATTGACACAGTGGCCATGTCTCACTATATCATGTATCATGGACACCATTGCCATGTCTCACTATATCATGTATCACTGACACAGTGGCCATGTCTCACTATATCATGTATCACTGACACAGTGGCCATGTCTCACTATATCATGTATCATTGACACAGTGGCCATGTCTCACTATATCATGTATCATTGACACAGTGGCCATGTCTCACTATATCATGTATCATGGACATCATTGTCATGTCTCACTATTGATAATGTGTGTGTTTCTTCCGTCAGATCAAGGGGGTGCCCTGTACGCTGGTGATATAGAGGTAATGCAGTTTTAACTTAAAACTTGACATCATTGGTATACGTGGTCAGTGTCTGTTCTTTTGTCTTCTGTCATCTGCTCTGCTTCTACATCTACTTGGAACTAGCGTTAGATTAATGACATTAAAGAGATTAAAGAGATCCATTTGCGTCTCTTCTTAATAAAGAGATGAGCGTGCGCATTGATCTAACTTGAGTGTAACTACGTTTCTACATGCACATTGATGTGAGTGTAACCACGCTTCTACATGTACATTGATGTGAGTGTAACTACGTGGACATTAATGTAAGTGTAACTTCGCTTTCATGTGCACATTAATTTTAGTGTACCTTCGCCATGCATCCTTCCATGCATGCAATTGTTTTGCTACTCCCCACAGGACATAGATGGACGCCCCTGTGTTAAGTGCCCGTCCCACAGGTATCGGATCTGTATTGAGAATGGCGAAAGGTTCATGGAACTACATGAGGTAAGCCCAGGACTAAAGTGCCATGGCTCTTGGTAACAAAACAGTCTGTTGCGAAACCATACAAAGGGTTCGTTTTCCCGTCCAGTGGCGACTCCGGTTGACCACGGTTCTCTTGTATCACGTGAACTCGTGGCGCGCAAAGGCTGGAGAGAATAACTGACTTGGGCAATGCTTGGACCTGAATTACTTTAGGCGGGAAAGCTAGACTACCAAATGCTTTTTGTACTCAAAACATGTTTAATGGTCGGTTGGCTAATCCAAGTACATGTAGGCCTACTTCTCTGCAATGCGTGATACCTATCTCATTCAGTAGACTTCCATTATCCCATCCATTATCCCATCCATTATCACAGAACCTTGATATATGTGTAGTACTGCAGGGCCTTTAACTTGAAAGTGTTTATGTTTGTATTTTTGTTTTCTTCGACAGACAGAGCCTCCGACGTGGCAGTCACGTGGTATCCGACAGAGAACTCACACAGTATTCTTAAAAGATGATAAACTCTTTGTGCGACTCTCAAGTTTTGACAAGCCTTTTGATTCGGATAAATACAACGACGGTACCGGCACCGAAAAGTGATGCAAACTTATAACAGTTCAAACAAGTCTGGAATGGAGCTGGAACATGGGTCATTACGTTGTTCATCACAAAAAAATGACACATAAACTTCATCACGACAAAATCGCACGCAATGTGTTTTTGTCCTCGAAAGCTGCTGTTGGTCATGCGATAAGTCGTGCTTTGCGACGGGAGTTCAGGGACCCATTTTACGAAGAGAGTCCAGGGAACCATTGTACGACGGGAGTTCAAGGACCCATTTTACGAAGGGAGTCCAGGGATCCATTTTACGACGGGAGTTCAGGGACCCATTTTACGAAGGGAGTTCAGGGACCCATTTTACGACGGGAGGTCAGAGACCCATTTTACGAAGGGAGTCCAGGGAACCATTTTACGACGGGAGTTCAAGGACCCATTTTACGAAGGGAGTTCAGGGACACATTTTACGAAGGGAGCCCAGGGACCAAGCTAGAGCCAGCTTAAAATTAAAGCCGCAGGTGAAACAGCAGGCGTTGGATTTGAACACGCGACCTCATTTCTCAAAAGGAAGGTAGTAGCAGCGAGCCAGCGCTTTAACATGACCATTAGAGCAAGCCATCAAAGCCAACTCAATGTTTCTCACCATGGTTTTGACAGGTAAACCATCTCCAGCGAACTATTCATCTTTACGGATGAGGTCACCTGTATATTGCCACCAAGACCTATAAGGACTGGGGGTATTTCGAGGACTGGCTGTGTGAGACAGAGCATGGACTATTGTGCGTGTCTTGTACGAACAGTATACTAGTCTCAGGGGATTACCATTCTTCAGCACAGCACCAACTAACACTCTGACAACACAATTTTGTAATTCATCAAAAACCCATTTGATCATACTGTGAAGATAATGACAAAACAACAAAATACGAGAGAAAGATAACTTACAATTTAGAAGCAATGACATTTTATTACTGACATAGCAAAAATCGCAAGCTGGAGTAAGCTGTGGGTTGTTGGCCATCATAGAACAAACTGCCTTTCAACAATAAGGTAACTTATGTGAACAATGATGAATCTTATGTACTCACTTAAAGTCAGTCTTTTGAAACAGGGTTCTTCTTCGACCTGTTAGTAGGTTTACTAATATATTTACATTTTGATTTCCTGAAATTATCAGTGAAAGGCAAATCGCGCCTAGCTTTAATAAACCATGCTATCTCAGCAGGCACTTGACGCCATGTTACAGTGAGGTCATAAAATGAAGTTACCTTTCCATGAATTGAAAACAAATATTGTGAGATGATTATACCAGGTGGGGTGCTATAGCACCAAGATATGGAGAGGGCTTACATGCCTGTAACCATTATACAACTCATGTTACTTAACCATACTGCAATCAGTAGGCCTAAATACTGATACAAAGTACAGCGTGAGTATTACATATGTGTATTAAAAGATCGCAACTCTACATCCACTGGCTGACATTGACTGAGGTCATTTGGAGTAAAGCTGCTTTCTTGATGATTCCTTAAGAACGCACCAGAGGCCCCTTCTATTAATTAGTCGCAAACTCTGTTGTTGCAATTTCCAGGACAAAATACAGTGAACAGATACGTCACCATGACAAATGCGCTTGACGCAGTATTACGACTGCTTCGTACAGCAGGCCCCAGAACTTCCGCTTTCACTTTATGCCCCTGTGTTGCCATCACAAAGTAATTTATAACCAGATATAAAAAAAAACTCCATAATTTTTACTTCTTTGTTAGGAAGCTACTTGTGTAACTATGCCAAAATGGGGTATTAAAGAAAAAGACATATCTGAATAATACAGATATTTGACACCAACGGTTTTATCAGGGTACAAAAAGAGAAACGAGAAATTGGGTAAGTAACAACATATGATCAGTCTTAGTTTTATGGCAGCTCTCAGGTTGTGGGGTGTCTCGCACCCTCACAAAATATGGCTTAGTGTTTATCATAAAACAGACAATAACAAAAACATCAGAGTATGGTAGAGAAAAATCCAAAATAAATCACTTTGGGCACAACAAGAAAATGGCACTACATAAACAAACATTGAGATCAAAGAGTAGGTGGAAATGCGTAATGTACTCTCAGATGAATTACCATTCAACTTGAATGGAACTAAATTATCAAATGGAACTATTTTCTTTTATCATGTGGCACTGTGGCATAATCATTCCTTCATGAGACCAGTAAGGCTACATGATTTAGTATGTGATTGGTGATGAGTTTTTAGTAAGACCATGTCATCTGAGGACAATGTGAGAAACCACTCAGCCACAGCAGCCTCAGCTCTGTACAGATCTCTGAAAGTTAGAATGCTTCACAAGATATTTCAACATTTTGTGCCATCACTTTGTTATTTACACATATTTACACAGCATTTACAACCACGGTAACATTTCACAATCCAAGGCCACATGGAAAACATACATACAGATTAAAACATTTGTACAGCATATCACACAAGGCTTTAGCCTTCACATAACTTTAGTATCTTCATTTTATCTTTACAGTGGACATTGGTTCATAAGGGATGACCTTGTATCCTTTTCTAGAATGCCACTCGAACTGGCTGACAACATAATATTCAATCTAGTACATGTACTTCCTAAACATGAAGCTGCTTTCTGAGTGGTGAGGTTGTATCATTTTGGAAGAACGACTAGCATTCATCTTTCCATTAATATTGAAGGTTGTGAACAACAGAAAACCGTAGGAGCTGACAGGTTGTGTGACTTGTATTGGATATTATGGAATGACTTGTTTGGGATTTGAAATGTGGAAAATACATGTATATGAAAAAACACATTAGTTAAGCAAAGCAAAAACTTAAGCTTTTTTTGTTACCATTAAACAGTGCTCAAATATTCAAACTTTACAATCTCGTCTGTTGATAAAGTCGTACATAGAGAAAAGCTGTGCAAAGACAGCTACATGGACTGACACTTACACAATGAATGCAGTTTCAGTTATTTTATGCAAAGCACTGCTCAAAGTTCGAAAAACTCATCCAAAAGCTTATTTCAGATTAAAAACTTCCACGATTGCCTACAGTACTTGGTTGTTTCCCCGTGAAATGTCGATGCTTCTGAATCAACAAAAAATTATTGTGAAAACATAAATACAAGTACAATCCTACAAACAAAAACAATATATATATATATATATACATCATATTTTATGGCTGTGAGCATTTGAAACCATATGAACAAAACAAAAAAAATCATCCACTAAGTTAACTATTGCAAGTATCACACAACAGAAAAAGTAAACAAACATAAATATTGTTTAAATATGTGATATCTATGATTTGTATCCTGTCTGTACAGATTTGTGCGTTCAAAAAGACAATGTGTTAAGATGTTGACACTTAATATATCTTGTACTACAGCACAATTTTGCACCAGACATCCCACAGTGGATGCTCCTGTCCTAACTCTATCTCTTCATCATATATTAACATTTTCATATTCCATCACCTGATCATTTTTATCCTTAGCCTTATAACTCTTGGAGCAGTTTCACAGAACTTGAACGTCATCACTTCATAATTTCTCGTAACTATTGTATAAAAACACCCTGGTTATGGTTCCTTTGTTGTCATCTACCAGGCCTAAATCACACACAGCCACTGTAACATCATAGATCAATAACCAAAAGTAAGTCAAGCCCTTTTGGGCCAGCCCCATGCACCAATTTTGTGATGATTTTAATTTAGTGCTTCATACATTAACATCGTAATCTGTGAAAAAAGAATAGAAAGAACCTGGTTGTACTAATAATTCTTCATATGAGTTGAGGAAACTTAAACTATGCAATTGTGCCTTTTAAACTCAAGGTAAAACATGCAACATCTACAACAAACTACCTGAAAAAGCTGTTGAAACCGGTTCACTGGGCTGATGTGTACGCTGCTGACTTTTAGATTTCTGCTAACACACTATGAGAACAGAGGTGAAAGATGATGGTAAAACTGACTTGAGACAACGGGCACAAGGGTCTAAGACATAACAGTTTGTTGAACAACACACACATTGGTTTCTTTTCTCATACAAACATATTCACTCTCAAAATATCCTGTCCTTCACCACACTTCATGTTAGAAAAAGACAGGTCATAACAAGTTTTTTGCTTCCACTTGCTCAATGTTTTGACAATACATTCTAGGCAGTACTCAAAAATACAGGACAATACTGTGGTGGGCCAAACAACCATAGTGTTGACCTGGAAAGGCCTGGGTTTTGATGTTAGAGTCTGGACATGTACAAGGTGTAGATGACACTGTAAACAGACTAAAAGTGTGGGTGTCACATGATGAAGATTAACCCATTTCTGGACTGTATTGGATCCTGGGTCGTTGACCTTCTATTTGTATTAGTAGAGAATATACTGAATGGTGAATGTATTAAAAAGGGTTAAAAAAATCCTGTCTTTGGAACAGTAGAGTATGTTTCCAATTGTAGAGTGACAGTCAGATGTATAGCTTCTGAGAGGAGAGAGAAGAGGCTGTGTCAGGATTTGTAGAGCAGTCTGTGTCAGGAGTTGCAGACCAGCCTCTGGTAGTGAGGATACACTTCCTGGTCAGGAATATGAAGGGAAAACTCCAGAGCAACAAGCACGGCTATTTCATATCCTAGCATTTCTTTTCTGTGCAGCCTGAACTCATCCTCGGTACACTGTGAAATGAAAAAAAAAAACAAACAAGTGGATAACTGCAGAAGAATGATTTGAGCAATAGCAGGTTACATGTCAGTATTCACAACGAGGGTGCACCCAAATAATCCATGACATTCCTCATCTGTTAAAAACACACATGATAAACAAAAAGAAATCTTAAGAATTACATGTCCTGTTAAAAATGACTTGTCTCTCATATGACCAGTAATAATGCCAAAGTCTCCCTCTGTTGTGTGTAAGATTTTCATATGACCAGTAATAATGCCACAGTCTCCCTCTGTTGTGTGTAAGATTTTCATATGACCAGTAATAATGCCAAAGTCTCCCTCTGTTGTGTGTAAGATTTTCATATGACCAGTAATAATGCCACAGTCTCCCTCTGTTGTGTGTAAGATTTTCATATGACCAGTAATAATGCCAAAGTCTCCCTCTGTTGTGTGTAAGATTTTCATATGACCAGTAATAATGCCAAAGTCTCCCTCTGTTGTGTGTAAGATTTTCATATGACCAGTAATAATGTCAAAGTCTCCCTCTGTTGTGTGTAAGATTTTCATATGACCAGTAATAATGCCACAGTCTCCCTCTGTTGTGTGTAAGATTTTCATATGACCAGTAATAATGCCAAAGTCTCCCTCTGTTGTGTGTAAGATTTTCATATGACCAGTAATAATGTCAAAGTCTCCCTCTGTTGTGTGTAAGATTTTCATATGACCAGTAATAATGCCACAGTCTCCCTCTGTTGTGTGTAAGATTTTCATATGACCAGTAATAATGCCAAAGTCTCCCTCTGTTGTGTGTAAGATTTTCATATGACCAGTAATAATGCCAAAGTCTCCCTCTGTTGTGTGTAAGATTTTCATATGACCAGTAATAATGTCACAGTCTCCCTCTGTTGTGTGTAAGATTTTCATATGACCAGTATTAATGCCAAAGTCTCCCTCTGTTGTGTGTAAGATTTTCATATGACCAGTATTAATGCCACAGTCTCCCTCTGTTGTGTGTAAGATTTTCATATGACCAGTTATAATGTCACAGTCTTTTTTTTTGAAAATACAATACGCACATGAATATAGGAGAGACCTTAACCATCTTACAGCAGCTGATATCATATCTTAAGCCAATTACAGTGATCCACTTTTCAATCTTAGGAAAAGAGTTTTAGAGGACTGATGGGGTATTTGTTTGAGGTTGCTAACATTACTGATATTTTAAAGACCAAAAATTTCAAAAGATACACAGGTAAAACTATCCTCATTATTGCTTTATTAACTTCAGACAAAATGCGAGAGGGTTCAGAGATGAGAGAGGGTTTATCGAATTCTTCAACCTTTTCAACCACCTGTGCAACCAATATTTTCCAACATTCTGAGAGAACTATGGCATGCAGAGAAATTATCTGCACACTTTCATGAAACTTGCATCTTTACTGACACAAATAAATCATTTTTGGTGTCATTTTCATAATAATTGTATGCATAAATTCCACTGAAAAAAGTGCTGTAGAGGTTGAAATGGTTGAAGATTTACATTTAATACACGCATGTATGGCCAGTGGCTATGTAACCTGTGACATCTTCTAACTCTGACCTGTATAAGCTTTGACAGATCTGCGCCTTTCACATCATTCAGCTTGGCAGACAGCATCAGGCAGGCTCCAGCACACAGTTTACGGTTCTGCTTGGTTATCAGATGCTACAACAAAAACAGGAATAGTCACATCAAATCTACCTTTCTGTATGAGCCATGTTCATTCACACTGGCCTTGGCTCAGAAGTAAAGTGAGCTGTAATATGTTTCAAGTCTCCACATTTCAGTTTAAGTCTGATGGCTTACATGTTGTGTAAAAAAGTATTCCTATCCTCACCAGTGAAGGAACGGTCACTATTAAGTACACTACCAGTACACTGTGTGAAGGAATGGTTACTATTAAGTACACTGCCAGTGCTCGAGTGAAGGAATGGTCACTATTAAGTACACTACCAGTACACTGTGTGAAGGAATGGTTACTATTAAGTACACTGCCAGTGCTCGAGTGAAGGAATGGTCACTATTAAGTACACTACCAGTACACTGTGTGAAGGAATGGTTACTATTAAGTACACTGCCAGTGCTCGAGTGAAGGAATGGTCACTATTAAGTACACTACCAGTACACTGTGTGAAGGAATGGTCACTATTAAGTACACTACCACTACACTGTGTGAAGGAATGGTTACTATTAAGTACACTGCCAGTGCTGGAGTGAAGGAATGGTCACTATTAAGTACACTACCAGTGCACCATGTGAAGGAATGGTCACTATTAAGTACACTACCAATGCAACGAGTGAAGGAATGGTCACTATTAAGTACACTACCAGTGCAACGAGTGAAGGAATGGTCACTATTAAGTACACTACCACTCCACTGTGTGAAGGAATGGTTACTATTAAGTACACTGCCAGTGCACTGAGTGAAGGAATGGTCACTATTAAGTACATTACCGGAGCAACGAGTGAAGGAATGGTCACTACTAAGTGCACTACCAGTGCACTGTGTGAAGGAATGGTCACCATTAAGTACACTGCCAGTACACTGTGTGAAGGAATGGTCACTATAAAGTACACAAACAGTGCACCATGTGAAGGAATAGTCACTATTAGGTACACTACCAGTGCACTGAGTGAAGGAATGGTCACTATTAGGTACACAACCAGTGCACCGAGTGAAGGATAGGTCACTATTAAGTACACTACCAGTGCAACGAGTGAAGGAATGGTCACTATTAAGTACACTTCCAGTACACTGAGTGAAGGAATGGTCACTATTAAGTACACTGCCAGTGCAACGAATGAAGGAATGGTCACTATTAAGTACACTACCAGTGCACCGAGTGAAGGAATGGTCACTATTAAGTACACTTCCAGTACACTGAGTGAAGGAATGGTCACTATTAAGTACACTGCCAGTGCTCGAGTGAAGGAATGGTCACTATTAAGTACACTACCAGTGCACTGATTGAAGGAATGGTCACTATTAAGTACACTACCAGTGCAATGAGTGAAGGAATGGTCACTATTAAGTACACTACCAGTGCACTGAATGGCCTGTCTTACAGTGTTTTCGCTGTTGTGATTTCGTGAGTCTTCCAATGACACCTGAATCAAGTGACAATGTAAAAGGTATATCCAGTGGACCGATAGTTTAGGCTGATCTTTGCAGTTCAACAGGTGCAGGCATAAACAAGAATCCTTGTTACTCCAAGACAATTACATGTATACCCAGTGTTTGGTTAATGTCTCAAACTGTTCACAAGACATTGAAAGGATTTACATGTATCTTAACCACTGTAATTGAGTACCAAAATCAAATTACATAAACAAGATATAAACATGCATTTTGCATACAAGAAGAATTTTCATACAGAATATGTAGCCTGAATGTTACTTGAATTCAAAAGTTACCTTCAAAGTTAGTTTTTCATAATACACATAAGACTGTGCCACTGTCCACAGATCTACTCCGCACTGAAATAAAAAAGGTTAGTATTAAAATCATCGCAAATAGTGTAACATCTTGTCATGAACACAGGAAAACCTTCCTGCGCAAAAACTTTGGGGCAACATTGATATTAATCAGGCAATAACTGTGAAATAAAATGAAGTCAACAAAAAATCATCTACATTTGATAAGGTGCCAATAAATATGTTTGTAATTAAGTTTATATTCACCTTTTCTGCAGCAATTCGTTTCAACTCCCTCTTTAAGCTGTGAAATACACAACACACAGAACAGTGAGACAATAGGAATATTTTCACAACTGTGAGTATTACCACATATAAAAGCTATATATTATCATGAACACTCCATGAGTACTCCTGTCAATTATGATGTCCTAAATCTGAAGTTATGAATAGTTAATTCAACTTATGGTAATGTACTGTTGTTGTCAAAAACTTTTCGCTTTAATGACAGCAGTCAGGTTGATGGTAGTGAAAGCTGGGTAGTACCTAGGATAAACAAAAATCCACAGTGACAGCCAATACAGCTGGATGTGTTCTCAGCTCCACAGTGTGTTCTCAGCTCCACAGTATTGGCCACAGTGACGGCCAATACAGCTGGATGTGTTCTTAGCTCCATAGTACTGCCCACAGTGACGGCCAATATGGCTGGATGTGTTCTCAGTTCCACAGTATTGGCCACACTGATGGCTAATACAGCTGGATGTGTTCTCAGCTCCTTAGTCAAGGTGTAAAGACACGTATCACTTTGTCAGCGAGAGCTCTTAAACAACATCACTGGCTGAACTATTAATATATACATATATACAGGCATTTGTACAAATATGAATGTTGTTTTTACCTGCGTAATTTGCTCAGGGTCAGCTGAATTTGTGGGAACTTTTCATGAAACCTTTCATTCAGCTCCTTCTTTAGCTCTGATGGTCTCACATAGTCAATCACAGAGGTCTAAGGAAAGAGAAATAGTAACCATGGTAACTAGAGTTGAATGGTCTCACATAGTCAATCATAGCGGCATGGAGAAAGATAAATGGTAACAATGGTAACCAGTGTTGAATGGTCTCAAAGTCAAGCACAGATATCTGGAAAAAGATAAATGGTAATCGTAGTAACCAGTGTTAAACAACCAAACCTATCACAACACTATTTTCACCACATGGTTCTCGGCATATACTGCACAGTACGCCACAAGCTACCTTGGTTTTAAAAATGTGTTTAGCTGTGGTCGGGGCATATGTACAGGGCAACTGCTGATCAGGGTCTCATCTCACCATGTGCTTAGCGATACTGTGTGGTTGGAGATTATGTACAGTGAGACTGCTGACCAAGGTCTCATCTCACAATGTGCTTAGCAGTACTGTGTGGTTGAGGATTATGTACAGTGAGACTGCTGATCCGGGTTTTCATCTCACAATGTGCTTAGCAGTACTGTGTGGTTGGGGATTATGTACAGTGAGACTGCTGATCTGGGTTTTCATCTCACAATGTGCTTAGCAGTACTGTGTGGTTGGGGATTATGTACAGTGAGACTGCTGATCTGGGTTTTCATCTCACAATGTGCTTTGCAGTACTGTGTGGTTGAGGCATATGTACAGTGAGACTGCTGACCAAGGTCTCATCTCACAATGTGCTTAGCAGTACTGTGTGGTTGGGGATTATGTACAGTGAGACTGCTTACCAGGGTCTCATCTCACAATGTGCTTAGCGATACTGTGTGGTTGGGGATTATGTACAGTGAGACTGCTGATCCGGGTTTTCATCTCACAATGTGCTTTGCAGTACTGTGTGGTTGAGGCATATGTCCAGTGAGACTGCTGACCACGGTCTCATCTCACAATGTGCTTAGCAGTACTGTGTGGTTGGGGATTATGTACAGTGAGACTGCTGACCACGGTCTCATCTCACAATGTGCTTAGCGATACTGTGTGGTTGGGGATTATGTACAGTGAGACTGCTGACCAGGGTCTCATCTCACAATGTGCTTTGCAGTACTGTGTGGTTGGGGATTATGTACAGTGAGACTGCTGATCTGGGTTTTCATCTCACAATGTGCTTAGCAGTACTGTGTGGTTGGGGATTATGTACAGTGAGACTGCTGACCAGGGTCTCATCTCACAATGTGCTTAGCGGTACTGTGTCGTTGGGGATTATGTACAGTGAGACTGCTGATCCGGGTTTTCATCTCACAATGTGCTTAGCGGTACTGTGTGGTTGGGGATTATGTACAGTGAGACTGCTGACCAGGGTCTCATCTCACAATGTGCTTAGCGGTACTGTGTGGTTGGGGATTATGTACAGTGAGACTGCTGACCAGGGTCTCATCTCACAATGTGCTTAGCGGTACTGTGTGGTTGGGGCATATGTACAGTGAGACTGCTGATGAGGGTCTCATCTCACCATGTGCTTAGCGATACTGTGTGGTTGGGGATTATGTACAGTGAGACTGCTGACCAGGGTTTCATCTCACAATGTGCTTTGCAGTACTGTGTGGTTGGGGATTATGTACAGTGAGATTGCTGACCAGGGTCTCATCTCACAATGTGTTTTGCGGTACTGTGTGGTTGGGGATTATGTACAGTGAGACTGCTGATCAGGGTCTCATCTCACAATGTTCTTAACAGTACTGTGTGGTTGGGGATTATGTGCAGTGAGACTGCTGATGAGGGGCTCATCTCATAATGTGCTTAGCGATACTGTGTGGTTGGGGATTATGTACAGTGAGACTGCTGACCAAGGTCTCATCTCACAATGTGCTTTGCAGTACTGTGTGGTTGGGGATTATGTACAGTGAGACTGCTGATGAGGGGCTCATCTCACAATGTACTTAGTGGTACTGTGTGGTTGGGATTATGTACAGTGAGGCTGCTGATCAGGGGCTCATCAAACAACACATAAATAGGGCTGCATGCACGTAGCTACCGTGGCCACGAAATACTTACAGTATTGGTTGCTAGAAGTGCTGAGCATGCTTTGTGAAACCGGCTCCAGTACCGCAAAGTTCATGACTGTGCTGTATTATGTTACCCTTGTCTCTGTGTTGGATGCCACATGGTACTGCTCATGTTTTTTATTTTTCCAAGCAGTACAGCACAATTCCAAAATGCACATCATACTGGCTTTGCTGTGTGTTTATGGGTTCAGTTTCGTAGAGTAAGTTGTTACTTAATGACTTAAGAACACCTTTGAATCAAAGAAGTTCAACTTCTGAAAATCTAATATAGAACTAATATGTTTGCGACAACTACATCTCTTCCTCATTAGAACATATGTGACAGGGATCTGTGCAATTGCTGAAACATAAAACAAGCAAAGTACTTACAATGTAGGAGGGGAAGGTCATTAGAGTGCGGTAACTTCCTGAACTCAGCTCAGGGTCATCCAGTGCACAGGGGTCATAACCTGCGTCAGGCTCCTCTGCAACTGGAACAAGGGAGGTAACTCTGGCATGAGTAATAAGGGTTTGGATAAGAGAATCAGCATGATAAATAATCCAGTAACCTTTAGCAACTGTACATAGACTTGAAGTTACTGGGTTATTTACGTACTGTCAAGCAATTGAGTTCACCCAGAAATCATAACAGATAACACATCAAGATCCATGGAGTTAACTATTACTGCCATTGTTTAGTGCAAATGTTTAGCCACAAGCCACTGAGAAATAAACCATCAGTATGTGATTAGTGAGTTGCCTGTCCACGAGGCTTACCATTAAACCCATCTGTGTTATGTATAGGTACATGTATGCTACATTGTAATACATTTACTGTACATGCATTCAGCACATTTTAGAAGCCCAGTTTCAGACTGTAGGGTGCTGTAGCCCCAACATACTTACAATATGGCCACACCCTGTTATTATAAAACACAGATGACAATGTAATGCCAATTTGTATCCAATGAATCAAAAGATGTAGAATACAAAAATCTTCCCCATGCGAGACAACTGACGCTCATTACCTGTCCTAATTGCAACATTGTGTGACTATCAAAGCACAAAAGCAGAACATGCATTGCCAAGGCTTCTAGGGCAGGAAAGCACCATAAAGGTTTTACACTTGATGTCCACTGCCATTGAAACATTGCTTGATTTTCCCATACTCAAAAACAAAACATACATTCCCACCCAGAGGCAGAACATGTACCCACCATAAAAACCTCCATACCTGATGCTCATTTATCATTTCAACACTGGCAACATTGCCAGTATTCTGTTACAAACAAGAACATCATACCTAACTAGATGCAAGGAAGCATTCTCAAGGTGTCAAACCTGCTTAGGATTAGACAGACACTATGACAACCTGCCAATTAGAAAGCATACAAGCAGAACGCGAAATGCCACTTCCATGCATGAGTACATGCAAAACATGAATTGATTCACAAAGAGTATGACAACTCATGTCATTAATATGACATTACTCAATCAAGTGCAGAGTAAAGCATGAACTCAACACCGCTACAACTGAGAAAGTTTCCTGACATAAAACACCCTGTACACAAGAAAAAGTGTTCAGTAATAACACTGTCAGCCTTTTATCTATCAAAGACCACTTTTGTAATCCAGCAAATGTATGTATGGCGAGTTATATGCACATGAGGAAGGGAAAATCTGTGGCAGGACACTGGTGATTTACAGAGGCTGCAGTTGTGAAAATGGTAAAAGCAGAGATATTACATTTGGAGTAAATCTAATCAGATTTAATTTGCAGTGAGCATAAGAACCTACATGAGTTGTTAGTAGCAAGTACAGGATTGTCAGCAAGTCTACAGAGATCACATATACTGGTACACCAATAATGAATATACACACTACACACACATACAGAAAAAGCGGATGTTAAGGGTATTCCTCTAAAGCTCACACAAAACACGGGGAATTACCTTTCTCCAGAATGGATGGGGTTGTGGTCATTCTCTGTGCTAGGGTAGGGTCATAAGAGAAACTTCTGTGTGCCAGGACTGGAGAAGTTAGCATACGACATCAAACATTAGTATAAAAATGGTCAAGGATGCTTGACCAATGGTCACATGAGACTTCAGACATTTTTTGCCTGTACAATGGAAAGTAACCGTACATGTGCACAACTTTCAAAGTTGATTCGTATCAAACTTTGTAGCTCAGGAAACAAAATGATAATGAGTGAGAGTAGAACTTTTTGCACAACTTTGTTCATGATGTTACTTTTGAGCGTATGAAACACTTATAAACCCATCCAGTACAACTGATTTCAGACACCTCTAGTAAGGTGTGTCAGAAGATGGAAGCCATGAGAAGAAATGACATGACTAGAAATGAAATGACGTGGCCACCACATAGATCAACTAGGTGGAGCTTGTCACATACTCGCTGAGTTTGAGAGAGGTGAAATGACATGAGTGGTGGCTACTACAGATCAACTGGGTGGAGCTTGTCACATACTCGCTGAGTTTGAGAGAGGTGAAATGACATGAGTAGTGGCTACTACAGATCAACTGGGTGGAGCTTGTCATATACTCGCTGAGTTTGAGAGAGGTGAAATGACATGAGTGGTGGCTACTACAGATCAACTGGGTGGAGCTTGTCATGTACTCGCTGAGTTTGAGAGAGGTGAAATGACATGAGTGGTGGCTACTACAGATCAACTGGGTGGAGCTTGTCACATACTCGCTGAGTTTGAGAGAGGTGAAATGACATGAGTGGTGGCTACTACAGATCAACTGGGTGGAGCTTGTCACATACTCGCTGAGTTTGAGAGAGGTGAAATGACATGAGTAGTGGCTACTACAGATCAACTGGGTGGAGCTTGTCATATACTCGCTGAGTTTGAGAGAGGTGAAATGACATGAGTGGTGGCTACTACAGATCAACTGGTTGGAGCTTGTCATGTACTCGCTGAGTTTGAGAGAGGTGAAATGACATGAGTGGTGGCTACTACAGATCAACTGGGTGGAGCTTGTCATATACTCGCTGAGTTTGAGAGAGGTGAAATGACATGAGTGGTGGCTACTACAGATCAACTAGGTGGAGCTTGTCATGTACTCGCTGAGTTTGAGAGAGGTGAAATGACATGAGTGGTGGCTACTACAGATCAACTGGGTGGAGCTTGTCATATACTCGCTGAGTTTGAGAGAGGTGAAATGACATGAGTGGTGGCTACTACAGATCAACTGGGTGGAGCTTGTCATGTACTCGCTGAGTTTGAGAGAGGTGAAATGACATGAGTGGTGGCTACTACAGATCAACTGGGTGGAGCTTGTCATGTACTCGCTGAGTTTGAGAGAGGAGAAATGACATGAGTGGTGGCTACTACAGATCAACTGGGTGGAGCTTGTCATATACTCGCTGAGTTTGAGAGAGGTGAAATGACATGAGTGGTGGCTACTACAGATCAACTGGGTGGAGCTTGTCATGTACTCGCTGAGTTTGAGAGAGGTGAAATGACATGAGTGGTGGCTACTACAGATCAACTGGGTGGAGCTTGTCATATACTCGCTGAGTTTGAGAGAGGTGAAATGACATGAGTGGTGGCTACTACAGACCAACTGGGTGGAGCTTGTCATATACTCGCTGAGTTTGAGAGAGGTGAAATGACATGAGTGGTGGCTACTACAGATCAACTGGGTGGAGCTTGTCATGTACTTGCTGAGTTTGAGAGAGGTGAAATGACATGAGTGGTGGCTACTACAGATCAACTGGGTGGAGCTTGTCATGTACTTGCTGAGTTTGAGAGAGGTGAAATGACATGAGTAGTGGCTACAACATAGATCAACTAGGTGGAGCTTGTCATGTACTCGCGGAGTTTGAGAGAGGTGAAATGAGTATCCTTCAATGCCGTGAAAAAGTGTCCGACCTTTGAACAGCTAATTTATATGCTTTGTCTTTTGGGCACACCCTTCACAGTCATGACAAGTTATAATATAAAGTACTGGATAAGAAATTGTATCAGACAATGTACAAGAAAATGTATAGGACAAAACCGCTGGGGAAAAGCGACAGCGTAAAGATCACAGATAAACGTAGTAACACAAATTCAGCGGACAGAAATTAGAAATGTTCCCTAACCTGCTATAGCACCACATGTACATATGGCCTGTGTCAAATAATTGCTAAATTTTCGTTTGCATTAAATCTTTTCCCCTGAAATATTAACATGTAGGTGCAATTTTTACAAAATGGGGCCTAGCTCTACCTTCCATGTGAGACACCTGTGTGTGTTCCAGCTCTACCTATGGAACCTCCTACCTGATCTGTCACTGTTTGTCAATATGCTGAAAGCTACAACATGTACATACATATGCATGTAAATAATTTATAATTATAGCAAACAGCATATGGCTTCAAAGCTGCCCAGGTAATGATAATCTAACAATTACTTCACAGAGGCCTCTGTTATCCTTCTCCACAATCAACACCTTTCCTAATACAAACACCAGGGTTGGCACACTGCAGTGTTTTAATGGTTTAATGGTTTAAAGTGGGTTGGATGAGTGGTTGGGAGGGGAGTGGGGGAGGGGGGAGATGGTGGAGCTTAGGAAAGGTATTTTAGAACCTTTTGGCTTTGGCATTTGTGGACAGCTCATCCTGGGCCATAACCTTGATCAGTATCAATGACAAGGCCTGTAACAGTTGATGAAAACTGTCAAGGTTTCCCATAATTCAGGCCCGAGAAGCTTCAAGACGTTTCAAGAAGTGCACTTTAATAGTTAAGTAAGCCCTTAACTTCACATAACAAATATGGTTTTATAAAACTAACTCCCAGTGCTCTCAGCAAAGATTGATGTTATTTCATGTTTCATAATTCCCTGATCATGCTCTGAAGTTTAGTTCATGCTATTAAAACTGAATACACGTTGCACGTTAGTAGCAAGTCTGACCATCTGTAAATAAGCACTCAAGAAATGCCAAAGTGAGCGTGGAATCAGTGTGCTTACCATGATGCCCTTGGGTATCCAGCAATGCCTGCTCATGGTGGTGTGGTGACCTGACAATGTGCTGGTACCGCGATGGCACCAGAAACTCGCTGTATGATACATCCTGAAACATCAAACAAACATTCCTAAGTAACAATGTACGTGCACAAAATCCAATTATTTGCAGTCAAATAACGTACAGACTTGCACGCTGGTGGAGGCAGGTCTTAAACCAGCATCACACAGTATAAATCATTACAAGCGTCGTCTACCGCTTATTGTCACCAGGGCCCCAACAGACAGTGAGAGCAAAGGGATTTACAAATTCCTTGTCAAACAATGGGATTGAACCCACACAATGGGTGCTTCTGTGTTAGGAGTTGCACCTTGTACCTTATATGCACTGAGATACATCTCATTTCCCATTGAAGTGTACCATGTTGTTTGAAAAAAGAAAAAAAAAGCCTTACCGTTCTCTTAACTGTGGATAGTAAATTTGATTTCCTGCACAAGATATGATGAAGATACACGAAGATGTGAAGACATACGTGCCATCCACCCTGCTGCAGCACTATCCACCTAGGTTGATGTTCAATTTATGTCTAATCCCACAAGAGAGAAAACCCACCTGCCCATCCTCTGTCCGTGCCAGCACCTGGAGGCCAAATGTCAACATATC
This sequence comes from Liolophura sinensis, assembly GCF_032854445.1. Classification (NCBI taxonomy): domain Eukaryota; kingdom Metazoa; phylum Mollusca; class Polyplacophora; order Chitonida; family Chitonidae; genus Liolophura; species Liolophura sinensis. Next base: position 463,121 of record NC_088301.1, on the reverse strand, counting down.
CTCGTAAGTGGTGGAGATAGGGCGAAGGCTAGTCCCCGACGAATGACGAACACGTACAATCGGAACGTCCTCACTGATGTCGGGTCTACAAGAAAACATCACACAACATGAAGTCAGAAGGCATGTCAAGATATGCAGCATTTGGCCATGTTCAAGATTTCCATAAACGTAGTCTGGTTTGAATAGTCCATTCACCAGTAAGGAGAATTTTCCATTAAGCTAAGATAGTCACTGTTTTCATATCTGTACAAATTAAAGATGTATTTATAATAAGGCACAGATTAACTGTAAATATTATGTGTCACTAAAGACAAAATGTGTGCATGATACCACAGATTTTCAGCCAAGATTTCAACTAGGTTATTCGTCATCCAATAATTATAAATAAAGTCAATGATTTAAATGGAAAGAGGCAGACTTTAAACTCCATCATTCATGTAACTTTCCTCCTGAGTATACAAAACTAGTCCGAAAAAGTTGGACTGTACAGACAGGTTACAGTATGTCATAAATTAAGCCCATGGTCACCTTATTCATTCAGACCTATGACAGCATGTGCTGGTGAATCGTACCTGCGTATGCCATGCTGAGTGGCCCTGTTGTAAGCCAGGGTTGAGGATACCACCACAGGAGCCTTCTTCTTGGATACCATTACCACTCTGAAACAGATAAATGCCACTTCTATATCTGCTTGTGCCACTTTGAAACAGATAAATGCCACTTCTATATCAACTTGAATCACTCTGAAACAGATAAATGCCACTTCTATATCAACTTGAACCACTCCGAAAAAGATAAATGCCACTTCTATATCAACTTGAACCACTCCGAAAAAGATAAATGCCACTTCTATATCAACTTGAACCACTCTGAAACAGATAAATGCCACTTCTATATCAACTTGAACCACTCTGAAACAGATAAATGCCACTTCTATATCTGCTTGTGCCACTTTGAAACAGATAAATGCCACTTCTATATCTGCTTGTGCCACTTTGAAACAGATAAATGCCACTTCTATATCAACTTGCGCCACTCCGAAAAAGATAAATTCCACTTCTATATCAACTTGAACCACTCTGAAACAGATAAATGCCACTTCTATATCAACTTGTACCACTCTGAAACAGATAAATGCCACTTTTATATCTGCTTGTGCCACTTTGAAACAGATAAATGCCACTTCTATATCTGCTTATGCCACTTTGAAACAGATAAATGCCACTTCTATATCAACTTGTGCCACTTTGAAACAGATAAATGCCACTTCCATATCAACTTGTGCCACTCAGAAAAAGATAAATGCCACTTTTATATCAACTTGAACCACTCTGAAACAGATAAATGCCACTTCTATATCAGCTTGTGCCACTCTGAAACAGATAAATGCCACTTCCATATCAACTTGTGCCACTCTGAAACAGATAAATGCCACTTCTATATCAACTTGTGCCACTCTGAAACAGATAAATGCCACTTCTATATCAGCTTGTGCCACTCTAAAACAGATAAATGCCACTTTTATATCAGCTTGTGCCACTTTGAAACAGATAAATGCCACTTTTATATCAACTTGTACCACTCTGAAACAGATAAATGCCACTTCTATATCAACTTGAACCACTCCGAAAAAGATAAATGCCACTTCTATATCAACTTGAACCACTCTGAAACAGATAAATGCCACTTCTATATCAACTTGTGCCACTTTGAAACAGATAAATGCCACTTCTATATCTGCTTGTGCCACTTTGAAACAGATAAATGCCACTTCTATATCTGCTTGTGCCACTTTGAAACAGATAAATGCCACTTCTATATCAACTTGCACCACTCCGAAAAAGATAAATTCCACTTTTATATCAGCTTGTGCCACTTTGAAACAGATAAATGCCACTTTTATATCAACTTGTACCACTCTGAAACAGATAAATGCCACTTCTATATCCGCTTGTACCACTCTGAAACAGATAAATGCCACTTCTATATCAACTTGTGCCACTTTGAAACAGATAAATGCCACTTTTATATCAACTTGAACTACTCTGAAACAGATAAATGCCACTTCTATATCAACTTGAACTACTCTGAAACAGATAAATGCCACTTCTATATCAACTTGCGCCACTCCGAAAAAGATAAATGCCACTTTTATATCAGCTTGTGCCACTTTGAAACAGATAAATGCCACTTTTATATCAACTTGAACCACTCTGAAACAGATAAATGCCACTTCTATATCAACTTGTGCCCACACCCAGCCATTTTTGCCCATGTGTTGCTTATAGGGAAATTTTAACAATGTACATTCAAACATGTAAAAAAGGATTACATATAAAAGTACACAGTAAATAACGAAAGTACATGTAATTCTGAAGAGATTCACTTTTACATTCCCAATAGTTCAACTTTAATGACGTCATCCTCAGGAGAAGTGTGTCATTAAGATCATTAAAGTTGAGATCATCAAAATGAATTTCCTCAGGGTTACTTTCCTTACTTATTTTGCTGAGCTGTTCAACTAGAAGTACACACATGTACATCAGATACATCAAATCAAGAAAAGAAAGTCCTCTGCCATTGTATAAAAAGCCTCCAGATCTGGAACAACAGTCCTCATTGGTCAATGGCCTGAAGTGACAAGTGTCTCTTTACAACAGGACGAAGTCATATCAGATTTACCGTTCATTTCTCAGTAGCCGCCGTCTCAAGCGATCAATCAGAATAAATCTGATTTCTCTAGTGCCTCGTGTACTCGAGTCACTGGAATCTGCAGAGATGGAACTCGATCTCCGAAGTCGTTCAGCTGCAATATACAACAACAACTGTCAAAGAAACAAACAAGAAAACTCTTGATCATTTGCCTCATTCCTTTTTTCATAATAGCTCTATGCTGTTTAAAATCTTTAATGCTCACCACAAAAGACATTAAGTAGTAACACAACTTCACATATGCTCTTACTGACAGAGCTACCCCAGGCTATGCCCAGTTTCCTCCCACCGTTAGTTAAATACATGTATTCTTGAAAGGAGTTTTTTTCATAACAACATTTGATATTGGTGCCAAATACTTGATATATTGAACATTTCAGAAATTTAAGAAATTCCTTTCACAACCCTGTAGGAATAATCTGGACACGTATTGTTTAACAAACACAGCTTTTCAGACTATAAATCAACCAGAATGTACCTGATATAATCGGTCTACACTTTGGTAAGGGAGGCAGCCATTTTGATAAACTCTTGACTTGAATGCATATGATCATTTAACAAAATTGTTTCTTATGAATATTCAATAGTCTGCAGCCGTCAAAATCACAGTCACTAACCCACCTCACTACACTAAATGAAAAATCACTACTAATTTCCAAAAAATAACCAATTTCTGATACCAGCAGTTCCAAAATCATCTTGCATATGTGTACAGTACTAGTGGAGCGTGTGCCTCTACATTCCAGTTTAGGCTGTGCACACAATGTATAATGATGTCAGTGTAAGATTAACACAGACAATATGGCATCAACAGATACAAAAGGTAAATCTCAACAACTTTGAAACAAAATTCTATTGTTCAAAGTTGATCCACAGTTATGGTGTGGACACACCAACTTTCTTTAAAATATTTTCATACATGAACCTGTGTATTCAAGCAAAATTAAAAACTTAGAAAACTAAAGCTTAGTGTACAGATAATCAAACTAAAAGTGACAACTTCAGTTTATTATTGTGGTTATGAGAGGACATACCGACTTTCTCGAACCCGGCCTTCACCTGAGAGGAAGTAATCCCAGATTCATGCCCTAGAGGCAGCTTCTTTCTCCCAACTCGCTCCCGATCTCCTGAGTAGGAGCTTGCCCTAAAAACACATCAGTAAAAGTCAGTTTATGGTGAACTGATGGTCACGCAATAGAGAGCACACAGTAGCTGCTACACAAGAAACAGATACATTGTAAACAGTGAAGTACAACATTTTGTTGTAGGCACTAATGACCAAAGATCATTAGTGTTATAATAGGGCTGCACCAAATTATCTCCCTTGAGGTCACTCTCCTGTTTAAAAGGTGCGTTTCTAGGAGTAAGCCGAAATTAGATGGGACCTCTGAAAATGGCTAATAGCATGTTTTAGGAGTTAGAGCTGCATAAGCTAATTGAAAACCTAGCTTTAAGACAGATTTGAATTATATAAACTGATCTGGAGAGCCCAGGATAAATATTATGGGCTTTATTAACACACTCACAGGTAATTAAAAACATTAGACGGTTTCGGCGATTCTGTCAAATGTATATATTTTCTATGTAAGCTGAAAATATCAACATTTCTACAACTGTCAAACGCTAATATGTTTTTGTTTTACTTTTAAACTTCTCTTGGTTTCACCTCTCAAAACTAATCTCGCGTTATGTCATAGATGCTCTTGTGGGAAAAGGGAGGTAACTCAGAGCAGGCCTATTGTTTTCACCTCCCTTTATATACTAGCATTTCACTCGACAATATCTTTAGGAAACTGACATGTACATGTATATATATATATATATATATATATATATATATATATATATATATATATAAGCCTAAAATTCATTCTTCTTAAATAGTCAAGCTGTTTTATTTATCACCTTCTACATTCATTTATTTATTTAAACTTACTTAAGCAAGTCAATAAAGATAAATAGCACAAACTATAAAGCTAGTCTTAACTTTTTTTGCTTCCTGAAATGTTAAATCGACTCTGGAGTGGCAAGTTGGAATCATTAGTTGTTATGAGGTTAAAGTCAGCAGAGGGTTCAACAAAGTCGTTATGTGGGGAGCACTAGGGAGGTGGGGAGGGGTGAAAAATAACTTTGCACCTTTGTCACTTCTGTACAAATTTTAATACTGCCAAATGTCACATGAAAAAAACAATAGCTGTAAAATCATGCTAGTAACAAATGATCTGGGCACAAACCTTGGGACACAAAACCTGTTATAAACTGTGCAATGAATTTTCTGATAGTAACAATTCAACACACTCCCATACATGTAGTGCAAAGACTTTATAAATACCCACTGATATAACACCATAAACCTTTCTCTTCGAAATACACAGTGTTTCAATATACAAATTATACATATACAAATTACGCGTATCTAATTTTACCATCTACGCCTATTCTAGAGTATCATTTTTACACAACAAATCTAATGTCTGAATTACATGTAAATCTAAACTAGAGCAAACTATATAACAAACAGTATCAAAAGCACAACTTTCCATTGCGCAGCAGCACATTGCTTTAAAAAAACAATGGCCAACACACTGGCTGAATAACCTTCGGCCAGAAGTACATGTACAGTTCCAAGAGTCGGTGTGTTAAAAGGTAATGGAGGCACAGATCTTTAAACAATTGGTGGACAGATAGACAGACAGACAGATGCCAAACACTATAAACAATATCCCCAGGTCAATTTTGCCTGAGTGGACAGGTAAAGACTCTATGTCACTTTATTATTGTTTCATGTTTTTTACCCTTCCTAAACCAATAAAGCATTCATGTACACCCAATCCTTCTTGTATGACACAGATGATGCAAGCATTTGACAGGAAAAGTCAGCAACTCCTGGATTGTTCCAGAGGAGTTAACTCTGTAAGACTTTAGAAAAGCATTTAAAGCACTTTAGGACTGATAAAATGCCTTCATCATCATTCACATTAACAAGGGTTATGCACACAACACAAATTGCACTTTGTTTTCAGATTTCAGATAATCTCTCTGAAGACTAATTACAGGTATAGTCTTGATGGCACTAAAACTTAATGCTTACTCATACTGTAAAACATTTCAAGGTATACCTTCAAGATTTAAAGTTAAGATTTAACTTGAGGCAGATACATGTGCAATGTAAATTGAGAGGATCGAGCGGATGAAGAGGATGGAACAGAGGTGTGAATAAATGTGGCATTGGTGAAAGGTTAGATAACAGTCACAAGCAGGTATAGAAGCACAAAGCATCTTCTGACAGAAATACACAGGCAGATATTTAACTTCGAATAATACCATTTTCACACCACAGTCAAACCACAACAAACAGCCATGTCCATTAAAACTAGGGGAAGAAATGCCTGTACAGTTACAAAGATGTAGATTTTGAGTTATGACATACAGCAATGACAACAGTTCTTGTCTTCCTCATGGTACAATTACTATCTTCAGCAAACATGCTGACCTACATGTACATGTAATATGTCTTTGTGTCAATGTGTCAATCACCTATGTGATAAACTGCACTTTTTATTCATTTCAATTTCTTTGTAACAAGGTCTTTTTTTTTAGAACATTTCCTTCACTGTTACTTGAAGGTCTTCATTCAAGAGAATGCTTAAAAACACAGCTTAAGCACGGTTGTGGTTGGTTATAGATTTTGGGATAGGCTTTCTTTTTTTGTATAATTGTCATCCACTTCAAAGTCCTGTTTCCTGAACCAATACCTGATACAGTCATAAGGTACTTTTTGGAATCCAAAATAAATCAATCCAAGCAGATTTTAACTTTAAAATTACATAATGTGGAAAGTATACTGACATATATGTATGTACCATTAACAGATATGAAATTTCAAGACCTGCCTACTGACCACAACATTTCTACACTGACTTGTGACATGTTGTAATGTCATAACTCAAAGCCTTCATATCAAAGCCACAATGTACAGAAAGGGGAAAACACCTTAATAAAGCTGGGGACCCGGTCTTTCCTCCGTCCTGAAAAGAGCTAGAAAATGAAATGACAAAATTAGCGCAAATATTGGACTGAAGATGACATAACACAGACCACTGTAAAGCATAGTTTCACAAAGTCAACTCAGGCACAGGATAGTGTTTTTGAATCAGAAATGTGCACATAAATTTACATAAAGCTGGACAACTCTTCACTTGTGGAAAAACGGTGATATTATAAATTTCAAATTGTTCTGATTATGTCTGCAGAGTGAAAGTTAAAATAAAAAATGTGCAGACAGACACAAAACATCACCACTTGCTACAATATAACCATGGTATGCTTTTTGTTATTCAAAACCAATCACTACCATACTCTTACCAGTTTAGGTAGCCTGTGAGCCCAGTGCTCTTACTTGTATGTATAGACCTACAGGTAATTTATCCACCCAATTCAGTCTAAAGAGGAGTCCTCATACAGTACTTACTCTAAGACCATACGAGACTCACATAGTACAGGCTTTAAAGCACTGAGAAAACACGAACTGTTTCCTTGAACAGACCTCTGGCAGACACACACACATAATGAATGCCCATGTTTTCCATGTGCTACCCCTACTAACACCTAAACAGTGGCCATGTTCAAAAACAAAGAAAACGTGTGAATACTCTTACTAGACAATGGTTGTAGATGCAAAATAGTACTTTTACATCTTTATTGTGCCACACCTACATGATGAGATACATGCAAATGTAGTAGAAAGTGCTCTGGTCTCTTTTCCTCCTTCTATGAACTTGCGATGAAAAGCTGGATCCCCTATGGCTATCAATATATCCTCAGAGTTCATCATTTGAGTTTATTAATGTCATTCCAAGCTAAGAGTAACATGCACACTGTGGCTCCTCTCAATGAGAGCAGAAGTATAACTATAAATATAAACATTAATATGTAGTGCATGAATCTGTCACACACAAAATCTTTGGTCACCACAAACAGACAAGTGACCTGAGCGTTTGGCCGAAACAATAAATATAAACTCAGGGCACAAAGGATAAACTATATCAAAAAGGCTGAAAGAGGTACGGCTCAAGTTGCACATACAGTGTATGTGTATATAGATTTGAATGCTTTACACACCCCGTGCTGGAGGTGAAGTGTGCAGTGGACATGGATCATCGCGGATGTGACTGTTTATACATATCACAGGTACCACATGTACACCAGCCTGTACCCCTGGCTGCTGGCCAATCCTCACAGTTTAAATTCTTTATAAATGTGCATTCACAAAGGTAAAGTTAAACTGCTCTATACATGAATATAGATCTGTATTGGAACTTGTCCTACATACTTAGCTGCTTGACTAAACATTTCAGTCTCAGACACCTGTAGAAAATATTTATGTACCAGTAATAAATGACCAAGAAATTCCTAAATCATTTGTTTCGAAGTAAACCTAATTTCACATGATTATGGGCTGACAAAGCTAAGAAACTAGCTGTGAACTATTAATTTTGGGTAAGGGGTAGTTCTCTTGGCAAGCGGATAGTTCTCTTGACCAGCAGATAGTTCTCTTGGTCAGCAAGTGTCCTTAACTTATCCCTAGTCTGGGTTTTCACTCTACATTTCTTTGTTTGACTGGGGTTAACTGACATTAACATCTTTTGACTGGGGTTAACTGACATTAACATCTATTGACTGGGGTTAACTGACATTAACATCTTTTAACATTATTTGGCTCACACATCACAACGGCGTCTCATTGTTACAGGCTGGGCCCAAAGCCAACATTTTCATAACACTACCTCACTGGAATGCCATTCTTTCACCAAATAGAGTTCACTATGAAAGGGGAAGCATTATATAGCCTAATAAATTAGACATTTTATGCTAGTGATACATCTCAACAGAGGTCAATGCCAAAACAGGGTATTTTCCTAACTGCACTTAGAACCTTCGAAATTTTTCCTTCCTAACATTTTCTCAATCCCCATTGCCTGAGCAAGAAAATGGCAATTGAGAAAATGGGAAAAGTGGGAAACATTACGGAGGTATTAAATACTGACAGGGAAATACCCAGAGGTTTGGGATGTTGTATCCATAGCAATTCCACAAAAAATTACTCCACTTGCCTCTAGCTGGTCACAGCTACATCATAACATCTCCCCTTCCTGTTGACGTACCCAACTTTGTAATGGTAATCTAAGAAGGGATCATTTCTAAAAATAAAGCATCCAGGCCAAGTGGTACATGTGCTGTAATGTTTTCAAGACGGCCATCTTGGTGGAATTCTGTAGCTTCTTCTTTCTGTGTATGCATGCTTGGGGTTTAACATTGTACCTAACAATTCTTCAGTCATATGATGACGAGGAGTCATTAGGTTTGTGTACATATGTTGAGCCTTTGTGGCAAAGGGAGTCCATCTCGCCAAAGTGCTGCCGCCACTGAAGCATTATGCCGAAAGCACCAGACATGACACCCCACCCACCTCACATTATCCTGACACTGGGCCAACCAGCCATGTTTCCTTGCTCTAGCCTCTCACCACTGAGTGCCAAGCAAAGCAGCAGCAACTACCATTATGAAGTCTTTGGTATGACCCAAATCGGTCTGGTCTACTGACTCTGAGGCACATGCTCTAATCATTACGCCACCAAACAATTTTTTTTCTAACAGGGTTAATCTATTGACACATCTTTGCAAAGCACTTTTTAATTTTCTGTGATTGGGTTACGTATATATCACAATTTTGCACTATTTAAAATAGAGACAACAACAAATTGTGGAGTTCAGGGGTTTGACTGTTGGAGACGATTCATGTGTTCACGTGACCTTGTCAAACGACGTTGAAATTACTGGTGATACTATAGCCTGGAGACATGGTGCTCGTGGAACTTTAATTCATTAGATTACCATTACAAACCTGCATGTGATAATGGGATATACGCCTAACAGCTCATGCATCACTCTATACGTCCGCTTTACATCACTGTCAGTCCACCACTAGCAAATTTTGTATACAAATCTTGAACAACAGCAAGGTCGCTGTGGTCATGGTAATAAGGCAGGAGGTGATGTCAGAAAACACAAAAAATCTCAATCTTTGTTTCTATTAATGCTTTATACACTTTATCTAAAGTATGCACAACACTAGCTCAGTGATTACATATACTACCACAGCCCTGTCTTGATCCTTGAACATCTCTGTACTTCCCATGCTGGCTTCAATACACTAGTGTTGACCAGCGAATAATGTGTCTGTCCAAACTCATAGTCGATATGTGTCCCTGTGTGCCTCATCCCTAATAAATCTTGACAAGCATGAAACTGGTGGAAACTGAATAAATTTGAACTCCAGCAGTCATCTTTGAATGCATACTCCTTGCAGTGAAGGGAATAACATGGTGGTTGGAGTCTGAATTTGTCTAGCTTCCCCCAGTTTCATGCTTGTGAGGATTAACTAGGGATGATACACATGGGGACTCCAAGCAGGAATCTATAGCTGAGATGAATATGATTACGAACAGACACATTATTTGGCGGGCAACAGTAGTGTACTGAAGCCAGTCCGTGAATAGATGATACAACCTGAATTTGACCAGCTAGAGGTAATACTATAGTGGAGTGCTTATTCAGGCCTCCATCTTTTTCTTCACCATTTAGAAAATGGCGAGGTCTGCAAGCTGACCAGCCATGAATAAGGCCTATCCAAATATTCCTCAACTTACAGTCAGTGTACTCAGGCTAACTATATTTCTAAAATATAATGTAGCTCTATAATCAAATTAGGTTACGATAATAATAAAATTGTCGGGCCTGTGAGAGACACTAGTTCACGAGAGTTCCGTGGGGAAGGGGGGGGCGCTCGCGCATATACTGGAAGTTGGGGTTAGAAAAGCTCATGTACCGCAAAGATTCTAACCCCGACATCCGGCATATGCTCGAGCGCCCCCACTTGGAACTCTTCTGAAATTGTGTCTCCCATAAACCCTGTAGCTTATATAGTTCATGGCGCTGGCTGGTCATTTATAAAGGCGTGGGCAAAATATTAGTTTATACTGTCACAACATTATAGTTTGTTCTATAGGCTACCTCCATCTCTTGTATGTGACGGCAGGGTCCTCTTTAGCGGTAATCAGCTGTGTTACTGACGTCGGCGCCGGCATGGAGGTGGATGAAATGTCAGTTGCTGAATCATCAGAAAGCTGGGAGACATTCTTTCCGCAGTCTGTTGTCAGTGTTAAGAATGTTGTTTGCCTGGATGTGGCCGGTTTCGATGACGGTAATATTGTAGAGGTGTCGGTGTGTTCTGTGAGTGACACACACCTTCTGTCATTGCCAGCATCTGACACATCGTGCACATTCACAGCACACCGCGCGACGGATTCTTCTTCTTCCAACAACCCTATCGCCGGCGATAATACGATCTCTTTTCTCTCCGATCCATGATTTGAACAGTTGAATATGTTAAGCTTAGTGTCACTGTGAGTTCCATCCAGGGAAATGTTCGAAAGAAAGTTGATAGCGGCGAGCCTTCGTCGTTCTCTGCCCGAATGCAGACGCCGTTTGTTTCGAGCAGCCGCCATGAATCGTCAACATTGATCTCCTAACGCGCTGACGTCACAATATGTCATCTCTGCCGATCGAACTTGCTTACAGTGGCGTTTATCCGACAATGCAAGTGTTTTGCATACTTTCTGTTACAAACATCAATTATTTATTTATTTTATGCCAATACCTTAAACGGTATATCATAGAAAACTCCAAATTTAAAGTCACCTACTTTCATTTTACCGGCAGAGGTCTTCTTGTCTGTGTAACTAGATTAGTTTTGTCACGTGGTAAACCGACGATAGTCTTGGCTCATTCTCCACATTTCGGTATTATGTTAGATATTGTTGAACTCGATAGACAGCAACGAAAACATAGCTTTGTTGGAGATTTTCACAGAATTGAAGCTGCACTTCCGACTTTTCTGTCGGGCTGATAGATTCTGTCAACAGATGAATTTGTCTCGAAAAAAGTTTATTTTTGAGATTTAATTGTTGGTATTTGGAAACTATGTAAGAAGTGAAGGATTACTGTTAAAAGAACAACCGGCAAAAACCTTGTAAAGGGCGATGGAAGGCGTAGGTGCCCGTGTGGCGCGAGGTCCAGACTGGAAATGGGGGAAGCAGGATGGTGGTGATGGACATGTTGGAACAGTCAGAAATTTCGAATCGCCTGAAGAAGTTGTTGTGGTCTGGGACAATGGAACAGCGGCCAACTATCGATGTGCTGGGGCGTATGATCTTAGGATTCTGGACAGTGCTCCAACAGGTAGCTATGGTGTAACATATAAATTCGCATTCAGATGTTGTTACATCAAAACACGTACATCTAACTCGAAGTTGGGAGGCCCGGGATCAAACCCGAGTCTGCACCAAACAAGGGCACTTGTTGCTGCCTCGCTTTGCGCTCAACACTGAGAGGTTAGAGCAAGAAAATGGAACTGGTTGGCCCGGTGTTAGTATAATGTGACTGGGATGGGATGTCGTGTCTGATGTCTTTGGCGTGATACTTCATTGGCAACAGGGACTCACCCTGCCACTAGGGCTGTGATTACACATACTAACGCAGCCCTGTCTTGTTCCATAAGCTTACCTTAAACACCTCTGTACTTCCATTGCTGGCTTTAATATACTGCTGGACACCAAATAAGTTGTCTGTCCGTAGTCATAGTCATCTCAGCTATCAGCTCCAGGTAGGTGTGCCCATGTGTAATCACTAATAAATTTATGCAAGCATGAAACTAGTGGAAACTGGATAAATTCTAACTCCAACTGCCATGTTTGAATGTATACTCCTCACAGTGAAACAAATTATGTATACAATTATCAATGCCACTGTACAGACCTTTCACTCTAAGGTCAACCGGTGCTGCGTTTCCATGCCTTGCTGACCCATATTTTGAAAACATGGCACACGCAGCGACATACTCAGTATGACCCTATTTTCGACTTCGGCTGAGATTTATAAGAGAATGATGATGGAAAAGCAAGTAGCGATTGTGGCAAAATGTGTGTAAATATTTAGCTTATCAGCATTGCCATGCGTTGTGTGTATTCAGGAGGAATCTAATGTGCATGCATCAGAATTGAACGATGAGCTAGATCTTTGTAAGCATTATACCGGAATCGAGTCCACATAGCTCTCCCTTAAACCAAGGTTTCGGGCTGCATTGTCATGTGACTGGAAAATTATTAAGTACAAAGTAAAACCCCCAGCATACTTGCGTAAACCGCCATAGTTGTTGTCACTATAACAAGGGTTCTGAAATTTCCGGTTCACTCTAATTTTTCATGCCCCATCCATGAAGACCTACTTTATTTTAACCAATACGCGAGAAGTAGTGACAGTGTCCAGAGACTTGACTGCATCTGTACATGGCAATAGGGAGATGGACAGGATCTCAGTAGCGATAGCAGTTAAGATCACGTTGGCTGCTTGCCTTTCAGTTGTTAGGAATTGGGAAGTGTGACTTCAAACCCTACTTTGAAGTGGATGCTGTACATCTATAATGACTAACTAAATTGGACTGCTCTGCCCAGCTGAAGGTACCAGTCGTAACTTGCCGCTCAAGTAGTTCTGTTGTCCTAAAGTTGCCCCTTGTAGCGTAATTGACAGTCTTCCTTTTTATAGACATTTTCAAGTCGATCCATCATGTATCATTCTGACAACATATCGGGAAGTTACATCATGAGCAACATGGATGCGGTGAGGGTCAGTGAAATGGCCACAGCAAGAATGACGACTAATGTGGCCAGACTGTTGGATTACTGAACTGCATGTATTTGAGCCGCATCTTATGGCTGTACTACTGGCTTGGCTGAGCCAGTATGTTTAGCAGTGTCTGCAAACCACATTTAACTTGAGCAACTGTTCATTGAGGATACTGACTGGCTTGGCCGCCCTATTTGTGCTGATTTGCAGCGGAAGAGCCAACATAGCATTCTATAACATCCCCAGTCCACTAGAGCATGCCGTAGATGTACACTACCTACTTTTAACAGAATTCATTGCCCCCCCTCCCCCCGCCCTTCAAGATGGACAATAACAGACTAAAAGCCTCTCAGAGCTAGCATAAATGAATAGAGCTGTTTGTAAAAATTTTGAAATTTATTTTTACATGTACATGATGAGGAGTTTCAAACTTTGTCCTTAAATCCATCTCCTCATTTTTATCCAACCTATTGTTCAGTGTACATGTAACTTTAACTTCCGCTGTCAAGGGCTGTGTTATTTAATTGCTCTTTTCAAAATCCAGCAGTCGTGGTACTTGCCCTGGTACATAAGACTTTTAATTCTGCCACTAAACTGTCTACATAATTCATTCGGTAAGTGACCTTAACTTCAGATAAACTGAGTTTGGATGCGACATGTTACTTTAAAAGAAAAAAAAAGGTTATGAGAACTATGGTGAAGAACTTTGAGAGTTTACGACACTGGCACTGGGAAGAGTATGCGTGAAAACATACAGTCATGAAGCCTTAAGCTTTTCAGTTTGTTAGCTGAGCAAGTGACACAATGTCACAAAATTGCAATAATCATTCCACAAATTTAGTGGGGTTATTGCACTTGCATTCAAGGAAGTGGCTTTCCATATCTCTCATCACTGCATTATATAAAGCTTCAAGGAGAATCACCCCTGCTGGCACTTCACTTGCGCAACTACTCTACCCTTGCAACTACCCCACCCTCCACCATCTGTGCAAGCTACCCCAACCCCACCACTTGCATTGCAGGCTACCCCACCCCGACCTCTTGCATTGTATGCTACCCTACCCCTACCACTTGCATTGCAGGCTACCCCACCCCCACCACTTGTATCATATGCTACCCCACCCCCACCACTTGCATTGCAGGCTACCCCACCCTCACCACTTGCATTGCAGGCCACCCCCACCACTTGCATTGCAGGCTACCCCACCCCCACCACTTGCATTGTAGGCTACCCCACCCCCCACCACTTGCATCATATGCTACCCCACCCCCACCACTTGCATTGTATGCTACCCAACCCCCACCACTTGCATTGCAGGCTACCCCACCCCCACCACTTGCATTGCAGGCTACCCCACCCCCACCACTTGCATTGTATGCTACCCCACCCCCACCACTTGTATTGCAGGCTACCCAACCCCACCACTTTCATTGCAGGCTACCCCGCCCCCACCACTTGCATCATATGCTACCCCCACCCCTATTACTTGCATTGCATGATACCCCACCCCCCACCACTTGCATTGCAGGCTACCCAACCCCAACCACTTGCATTGCAGGTTACCCCACCCCAACCACTTGCATTGCAGGCTACCCCACCCCAACCACTTCCATTGCAGGCTACCCCACCCCCACCACTTCCATTGCAGGCTACCCACCCCCACCACTTGGATTATATGCTACCCCACCCCCACCACTTGCATTGCAGGCTACCCCACCCCCACCACTTGCATTGTATGCTACCCCACCCCCACCACTTGTATTGCAGGCTACCCCAACCCCACCACTTGCATTGCAGGCTACCCCGCCCCCACCACTTGCATCATATGCTACCCCACCCCTATTACTTGCATTGCATGATACCCCACCCCCACCACTTGCATTGCAGGCTACCCAACCCCAACCACGTGCATTGCAGGTTACCCCACCCCAACCACTTGCATTGCAGGCTACCCCACCCCAACCACTTGCATTGCAGGCTACCCCACCCCCACCACTTCCATTGCAGGCTACCCCACCCCAACAACTTGCATTGCAGGCTACCCCACCCCAACCACTTGCATTGCAGGCTACCCCACCCCTACCACTTGCATCGCAGGCTACCCCACTCCAACAACTTATGCCATGCTGTGCAGAAATACGAAGTTCTGATTCTCACCACTGTTGAAAGGACTTCTCAGATGAACACAATTAGTATAATAAAGAATGATGACTGTAAACATGAGAACTGGGCTAATTATGCCTGTCCTGTCAGGCCGTATATATACATGTACATGGCTGTATACAGGGCAAGTTAACCTTGGTATGTTATACAGGCACTGTCAACTCACATACTTTTAGCTCTGTTTTATGGAATTGACTACTCATGTATGTCTACAGGGTGTCCCAGAAGTTGTGCACCATCCTGATTTTTATTTTTTTTCAGTGTTTCAGATTTAAAACATATTTTAAATTTTTTTCTCTCTTTCAGAGTTAATTATGGCTAACAAACTAACAGTGCAAGAAAAAAGTTGAATTGGTTTTTATGTTGGGAAGAGATGGGGCAGTACACCGCTCTGTAGCTCAAGCATTAAACCTCAACCTGGATGGTGCGCGACGTTTCCTGGATGGTGCACGATGTTTGGGACACCCTGTATAATAAAATGTTCAGACATAGATGCTCTTGTAACAGTTTTTTATGTATGAATGCATCACAATCAACATCAATCTTTAGTGCCTCCGTGGCATGGCAGTGTGCTAGCGCAGCACAGTGACCCAGGAGCTTCTCACCAATGTGATGGCTGCAAGTTCAAGAATATTAATAGAAAATAGTCTTTTTCCTGTTTAATCCCTTCCGCTATTTTTATGTGCTACTTTTTGTGGTTGTGCTTAGTGTAATTGAAGAACAAAAATACCCCTTAAATTTCTGGCACATATGAGAATATGAACAGCCCAAAACTGCTGTAAGAGTATTCATGCTATTGGAAAATGGAAAAAACAGCTTTATGAACCGCATACAATGCGTGTAACAATATTATATATGTGTGGTAGCCCATGTCTTTCTCATGTCTAGCCGAAGGTTTTCTGTTCACAGTGTACCTGTAAATGTTAGTGAAGCAGCAAACTGCAGCAATATGTGAACATGTACTTATGGGTAAATGATAATGATAGGTGCTTTAAGGTGTTGAATGACCTGCCTTGACCTTTTGGGTGCTGACTTTGACCTCTGACCCACAGGTATAAAGCATGATGGGAGTATGTGCGACACGTGCCGACAGCAGCCAATCTTTGGCATCCGTTGGAAATGTGCTGAATGTCCAAATTATGACCTGTGCTCTGTCTGTTACCATGGTGATAAACATAATCTCCGACACCGGTTTTACAGAATCACCACACCAGGAAGTGAAAGGTTAGTGTTGATGCTATACTGTTACGATGGCTCTGCTCTTACTGTTTTTCATATATATATATATATATATATATATATATATATATGTTGTTAATGCCCTTTTTTATGGCGTCAAAAAAGTAATCGCCTATTTCGTGCATTCCATATTGCTCTCGTCTTAAAGGATACATGAAACACTTTGGTTTTATTTCGTAATGTGCAGATTATCATGTGTAATATCAGAAATGACAGAAGATGTCAAAAATGAGACTACAGGTAGCAGCGCTTAAACCTACATGTATTTTTACGTGTTCTTTTGAGAACAGTCTTTTGTTTTGAAATTTCTCGCTTGGCGTTCAGCATGAAGGGGATAGTGCAATGACTGGTTGACCTGTGTCAGTATAATGACTTGGGCGGTGTCACTTACTTGCCTTCTGTAAGGCGTCTCAGTGAAGCAGCACTAGATAAAAGAGTGGTGGAAATCCAACCTGCTACAAGGAGGCACATTACCTGTACATGCACTCTGAGGACTCCTTCACTGTCGTACGACTGAAAAATTGTTAAGAACGACATTAAACCCAAGCACTCACTCGATTTAATTTTTGCTTTGAATTTATTTATTTATTTATTTTTTTACCAGAGTTCCTGTTGAACCTCGCAGAAAAAGTAAAAAGATAACAGCTCGAGGTATTTTCCCCAGTGCGCGTGTGGTGCGAGGTGTGGACTGGGCAATGGGAAGATCAGGATGGGGGCAATGGGCGGCGGGGAAAGGTCACAGAAATACAGGTAAACATTACCACGGGTGTGAATGTAGGGTCAGTGTGGTGTGAGGTGTGGACTGGCAGTGGGACGATCAGGATGGGGGTAATGGGCGGTGGGGAAAGGTCACAGAAATACAGGTAAACATGACCACAGGTGCGAATGTAGAGCTAGTGTGGTGTGAGGTGTGGACTGGCAGTGGGACGATCAGGATGGGGGTAATAGGCGGTGGGGAAAGGTCACAGAAATACAGGTAAGACATTACCACAGGTGCGAATGTAGGGTCAGTGTGGTGTGAGATGTGGATTGGCAGTGGGAAGATCAGGTATGAAAGGTGCTCTTATATTTCTTAAGGTTGTTTGAACAAAATATTTAGTCAGATACACCATCAGTATTATGCTGGCTCTGAAACTTATACTGATTTCTTCATTGTGCCAGTGTTTAATGGGGCACACAAGATACTTTCCTTATATGATGGCAGTCAGGCCTATAGGACCATCCTCACAAAACTCTGTGTTGGACGTAACTTGACACCGTCACAAAATATAGAGTTGGTGGGTCAGGGTGGTGAATTTTTTTTTTTTTTAAGCATAGCTAATGACATGAATTTTAAAGAAATTAACATAGAGAAAAAAACAATCATAAAACCCAACTTTTATCAAAATTCCAACCAAAACTTTAGAGTGGGGCCCTTTGTAGAGAGTCAGTTGGGTTATGTCTAAAAAACATATTTTGAAGGTTGGCATGGGTGAGGCAAACATAACTGTCTGGTCAGGTGTAAACGACCTACTTTCTACAAGAATCTAGACAGACCTATTGTCTTTGAGCTGTAGGCAAATTTGTCAAAGCTTCCCTTAGTTACTCTCTTGCCAAATGAGCCTGCACAGAATCTTTAATTTCCTTTGCAACACAATAAATAATTAGTTACACCTGAATAGCAAATCTAATTCTAATTTGAATTTTAAGCATTTACCAAGTAAAGGTCTCTGGATTGAATATGAGATTCAGTGTTGTTGTTTGTTGTGTTTTGTACAGGACTGGAGTGCGGCCAGCCCGAGAAGTGCAGCATATGTCTTGTGGGACAATGGAGCCAAGAACCTGTACCGCGTGGGCTTTGAGGGCATGGTCAGTACTGACCCAGTGGCAGATTTCAGGGTGCAATCTGTTTAGATAATTATGCATTGTATTCTGTTTTCAAATATGCTTTCTTCCCACGCTTTTGTTAAAAAGGGTCTTCCTTTTAATTTAGATAAAATTTGTGTGAAGTTTTTTATGGCTGTATGTAGGAAGGTCTGACAGCAACCTGCGGATTGGTCGTGGGTTTCCCTCTTGCTCATATTTTACATATTTAATGAATTCCGTGGTTTCCTTTGATGGTTTGTTTCCTTTGCTTATGATTTTATTTAGTTATGAAGTATTTTTTTAGATGTTGTTGTGTAAGCTTCTGTCTCTTTTGCAAAAGACCATAAAAATAATAAAAAAAAAGATAAAAATATCGAATACGTGGGTTGCCTCCTAGCACAGCAAAGTGACCCGTGATCCTCTCATCAGTGCGGTCGCTGTGAGTTCAAGTCCATGTCATGTTGGCTTCCTTTCCGGCCTTGTGTGGGAAGGTCTTGCAACAACCTATGGATGGTCATGTATTTCCTCCATTTCATACCTGGTTTCTTGAGTACAGCGAAAGACACCTACAAATAAATAAAGGAATCAAATAAATAAACATGTCACTGTTGCTTTTCAGGCTGACCTCAAGGTTGTCAGTGATGCTAAAGGGGGCTCATTCTACAGGGATCACCTGCCTCTGTTGGGTGAGAGCAACAGATTTCCTTCCCGTGAAAATGTTCAAATGTTCGATACTAGAGAAAGAACTTGGTGGTAACCGGGGTAGAGATTTGTGACTTAGGACTATGTTTACACTATGTTTGGAGTAAAATTTAATTTTTTTTTATTTATACTTTGACTGGGATATTCAACATTTCCATACGTCTGACATGCAGGTGTTTTCTCTCACCATATTCTTCTGCACAAGAAGGTGTAGAAAGCATAGTACATGCAATACCTTATCATATTACATGTTTTCTGGGCTTTGTGCTAAGTCAGCTAAATACTTTCTATTCTCGTGTGTTCAGGTGAGCAGGGCCCAGGTGCCAGGGCAGGGCCAGGGGGACTGGCTATAGGTGACCAGGTGAATGTGGACCTTGACCTGGAGATTGTCCAGTCTTTACAGCACGGCCATGGAGGCTGGACTGATGGCATGTTTGAGGTGAGTCAGAAGTTACTTCCCCTGATAGCCTTACACCACTCAATACTTATTATAAATGTACATGTATGTGCTCTGTAATTGCAGGTAAACGTGAAAGAAAAGTTGAATATGACAAGTCATTTGATGGACCCCTGAAAATTCATGACTTTTGCTTGTTAATCCCTTAATCATATCTGAGAGAACTGCAGGTTACACCTTGTCTCTTTGACTATCAGTTAGTCCACCTGGGATCATTTTTGAAATTTTTTTCAAAAGGTGTTATGGTATTCATTTGAAACTTGGTACATGGCTTCACCATGTTGACTTTCGATTTTTTGTTTTCCACTGGATTAGACACTCTTTAAAATGCTGGAGTTGTTTCATTTATCAATCTGCTCCTTCTGCTGATGCTGACATAGTTGTTTTGTTTCTCACTTTAACACACAGAACTAGTTGAACAAATTTATTGTTGATGCCTAAAACCCCAAAGTATTAGTATAAACTAGATAATCAGTTTGCTTCCCAGTAATTTTAACATTTTGTATGTTTTATTTGTATGTCATGGTTCTAGAAGATGAGAACAAATACATGTATTACATTGTGTTTATATGATTTTTTTTCTTGCCTTCAAACTTGAACTTGCATAACAGAATGAATATATTATATATTTCTGTTTACATTGTGTAACTCGGGGGCTGTTGTGTGTTTGTTTCCGTTTACATTGTGTAACTCGGGGGCTGTTGTGTGTTTGCAGTGCTTGGGAACAACTGGAACCGTGGTGGGGATTGATGAGGACCATGACATTGTTGTCTCTTATCCAAGTGGAAACAGGTAGATACTTGCTAACGTGGTGTTTATGAACACACCTTCGATATTCAGGTGTGAATCTTGAGGCTTTAGTCATGGTTGAAACTTCCAAATTGTTAGCCTGGGTACTTCACTGGTATGGCTATCAGAATCAAGGTGAAGCACTGGTCTCTGCATACTGTGACTGCCTAGTTTGTGAATGGGTGGGGAATTGAGTCTGACCTCTGACTGATGCGTGAAGAGGGGTGTCAACTCTAGTGTGTTTCCAGCAGGACAGTGCTATAAAGGTGTGGGCGTTGGAACTAGTGTGGTGCAAGAAGGGACTACTTAGTATGACTATAATGTACAGCCTGAGGCGATGTTATGATGTTATGATCACATGTAGCACCGTATTCTGTGGATGGGATGGCCAGATGTAGCACTGTAGTCTGTGGATGTGATGATCACATGTAGCATCACAGTCTGTGGATGTGATGATCATATGTAGCACCATAGTCTGGATGTGATGATTGCATATAGCACGGTAATCTGGATGTGATGATCACATGTAGCACTGTAGTCTGTGGATGTGATCACGTGTAGTACCATAGTTTGTGAATGATGTGGTCACATGTAGCACTGTATTCTGTGGATGTGATGATCACATGTAGCACCGTGATCTAGATGGGATGATCACATGTAGCACGGTATTCAGGATGTGATGATCACATATAGCACAGTAGTCTGGATATGATGATCATGTGACACAGTAATCTGTGGATGTGATGATCAAACGTAGCACGATAGTCTGTGGATGGGATGATCATGTGTAGCAAGGTAGTCTGTGGATGTGATGATCAAACATAGCACGATAGTCTGTGGATGGGATGATCAAACGTAGCACGATAGTCTGTGGATGTGATGATCACATGTAGCAAGGTAGTCTGTGGATGTGATGATCAAACGTAGCACGATAGTCTGTGGATGTGATGATCACATGTAGCAAGGTAGTCTGTGGATGTGATGATCAAACATAGCACGATAGTCTGTGGATGTGATGATCACATGTAGCAAGGTAGTCTGTGGATGTGATGATCACATGTAGCAAGGTAGTCTGTGGATGTGATGATCAAACGTAGCACGATAGTCTGTGGATGTGATGATCACATGTAGCAAGGTAGTCTGTGGATGTGATGATCAAACGTAGCACGATAGTCTGTGGATGGGATGATCATGTGTAGCATCATATTCTCCTCAGGTGGACCTTTAACCCAGCTGTCCTCACCAAGGTCAACACGCACGCGACCACAGCAGCGGCAGCCGTGGAGGCGCCCTCAGCCACCCAGTTTGCTGTGGGTGACCTTGTACAGATCTGTAACGATGGGGAGAGAATCAAGCTCCTTCAGAGAGGTCACGGAGAGTGGGCAGAGGCCATGATGCCAGTGAGTTATCACACATAAGCATAACTAATATTTGGGGGATTGATGACAGCAATCCCATCAATAAGTGTGTAGATGTTTTACCACTAGATTGTTACTGCTACAAAACACCATATGAAGAATGAGAGTCACAAACATTTTTCCTTCCATACCTGCGTCACCTATTTACTAAAATCCACCAACTGGCTCCTAGTTTTTATTTTCAAATTCAGTTTCCTTTGGGTTGTTACAATTGCCCCATCATTTGTCAGCCCTAATTTCTCAACCTTTTTGCATATAAAAGAACATCTTTCAGTACAATTTATGCACAGTGTTAATTTGATTTTGGAGACAAAACTACATCGGTTGGTTTAAGCGGTTTCAGGACTTTGCAAAAAGTATAATTATTACCATTCTACCCAAAATAATACCTTCAGAATATGCTTGGAGAAACCACCTTGCAAACATGGGAAAAGGTTGGAGAATTACAGCATTAATCAGGGTATCACAAGTGTGAAGCGCTGAAATCAGATACTGCGTCTCACCTAAAGTTTAACCTCTTCAGTCCTTGCAAACATGGGAAAAGGTTGGAGAATTACAGCATTAATCAGGGTATCACAAGTGTGAAGCGCTGAAATCAGATACTGCGTCTCACCTAAAGTTTAACCTCTTCAGTCCTTGCAAACATGGGAAAAGGTTGGAGAATTACAGCATTAATCAGGGTATCACAAGTGTGAAGCGCTGAAATCCGATACTGCGTCTCACCTAAAGTTTAACCTCTTCAGTCCTTGCAAACATGGGAAAAGGTTGGAGAATTACAGCATTAATCAGGGTATCACAAGTGTGAAGCGCTGAAATCAGATACTGCGTCTCACCTAAAGTTTAACCTCTTCAGTCCTTGCAAACATGGGAAAAGGTTGGAGAATTACAGCATTAATCAGGGTATCACAAGTGTGAAGCGCTGAAATCCGATACTGCGTCTCACCTAAAGTTTAACCTCTTCAGTCCTTGCAAACATGGGAAAAGGTTGGAGAATTACAGCATTAATCAGGATATCACAAGTGTGAAGCGCTGAAATCAGATACTGCGTCTCACGTAAAGTTTAACCTCTTCAGTCCTTGCAAACATGGGAAAAGGTTGGAGAATTACAGCATTAATAAGGGTATCACAAGTGTGAAGCGCTGAAATCCGATACTGCGTCTCACCTAAAGTTTAACCTCTTCAGTCCTTGCAAACATGGGAAAAGGTTGGAGAATTACAGCATTAATAAGGGTATCACAAGTGTGAAGCGCTGAAATCCGATACTGCGTCTCACCTAAAGTTTAACCTCTTCAGTCCTTGCAAACATGGGAAAAGGTTGGAGAATTACAGCATTAATCAGGGTATCACAAGTGTGAAGCGCTGAAATCAGATACTGCGTCTCACCTAAAGTTTAACCTCTTCAGTCCTTGCAAACATGGGAAAAGGTTGGAGAATTACAGCATTAATCAGGGTATCACAAGTGTGAAGCGCTGAAATCAGATACTGCGTCTCACCTAAAGTTTAACCTCTTCAGTCCTTGCAAACATGGGAAAAGGTTGGAGAATTACAGCATTAATCAGGGTATCACAAGTGTGAAGCGCTGAAATCCGATACTGCGTCTCACCTAAAGTTTAACCTCTTCAGTCCTTGCAAACATGGGAAAAGGTTGGAGAATTACAGCATTAATCAGGGTATCACAAGTGTGAAGCGCTAAATCAGATCCTGCGTCTCACCTAAAGTTTAACCTCTTCAGTCCTTGCAAACATGGGAAAAGGTTGGAGAATTACAGCATTAATCAGGGTATCACAAGTGTGAAGCGCTGAAATCAGATACTGCGTCTCACCTAAAGTTTAACCTCTTCAGTCCTTGCAAACATGGGAAAAGGTTGGAGAATTACAGCATTAATCAGGGTATCACAAGTGTGAAGCGCTGAAATCCGATACTGCGTCTCACCTAAAGTTTAACCTCTTCAGTCCTTGCAAACATGGGAAAAGGTTGGAGAATTACAGCATTAATCAGGGTATCACAAGTGTGAAGCGCTGAAATCAGATACTGCGTCTCACGTAAAGTTTAACCTCTTCAGTTGCACTTTTGGCAGAATGTAATGGCCTTTAAACAACACTTTTATGCCGACACTTAAGATTTTCTGGCAAGATTTATTTTTTTGAATGGTATTTGAAGAATGTACTTAGGTTTTCGGATAAGAAATGACTCAAACTTAACACAAAATCTTAAGTGGCCTTATGGTAGTAAGGTGGATGAATCACTGAGGCTGAAGAAAGCTTAACTCAAATCCAGTGGTTAACTGCCAACTGTGCAAACCAGTTAGGAATATTTTTCTGTTTTAGCTTGTTTATGTCTGTTGGTATCTATAGTTTAGCACATTGTTGTTGTTGTATACAGACACTTGGGAAGATTGGCCGTGTGCAGCAGATCTATCATGACAGTGACCTGAAGGTGGAGGTGTGTGGGACATGCTGGACATACAACCCCACGGCTGTCACCAAAGTTGCCTCTTCGGATGGAGCAGCCATCGGGAATTCCTCTGGAGGTAAGTGACATGTATCCTTGCCGAACAGTACAGGCTGTAATAAGCTGATACTAAATACCTGAGGAATTGGTTGGCAGTTTATTTCACAATTGACTAGTATGTTTCTCCCTCAGCAGCATGTGGCTGTGGTTTGCGTCAGATGTTTTGAATACCGTACTAAAATTTATGCAGTGATTTCTTCTTGATGCTCAGTGAATTGTTTTATGAGACAAGAGTGATCTCCCTTGTCCTGGTGGTTGGCATATGATCAGGTGATGAGTTCCTAAGTGCATATTATATATATCAGAGTCTGGAAAGCTGTAGTACATTTTCTGAAGGCAGTGCGGGCTGTAAATTTTTGATTGATGCACATGCAGATTGTTTGCCCATTGGAGGAGTGGTTTGTTTGTCTTCATCAGTCTCAAACTCTGCCTGTCCTGGTGTTTGTTTTTGGCCAGGTGGGTTTATTGATTATAGTGGGGCAGAGGTGGATGTACAGATAAATCAGGATATCCTCTTGAAATGTTACTTAAATGGTAAATCTGGTTATCACACGTTCCAGATGTCTCTGAAATTTATAGGTAAATTTCAAATTTTTTTTTTTATATTTAGAATTTAGTTTGTTTTTTTTTTATATTGTGTCTCACCATATCAGAGATCACTTTGTTGATTTTCTTTCACCATATCTCTGATGGTGAGCAGATAAAGATCATGTTTTCTGTGTTTCTGTGTAAAGTAACCAGCATCTGCACCTGGGTAGATATGGATGAGCAATAGCTGATTAGTCTCTACGTATGGCTGCTGTTTGACAAGAAGCAGACCGTGCAGAATTAGTACTCAGTGACATAAGGCTGGGTAATTTTCTAATGATGTTGACTACATTATAAATTTGCCAGTTTTGAAACTGGCAATTATTGGCATAGACAAATATAACTAGTGCAAGTGGACATAAATGTGCAAACGTGATGGTGATTTACATGTACCCAAGAATTCATAGGGACAGCTAACAGGGATCATAGAGGTACTCACACTGTTCAACGTATTTGACAAAATTGACACTGTGAAGTTTGGCCCTTTTTTCCCCTTTGTGAATAAGCACATTTTCTGTGCTTTGTTCACCGAGCGGACACCCATGGGTGTGGAGGTATTGTACTGTTTCTTGTATTCAGATTGCTTGGAGGACAGGGATCAGTGTGACAAAATGTGGCAAATTAGAATGTCTCCAAGACAAATCTGAATTCTGGTTTTGGGATGATAGGCTGAATAGTTTGCTGAACTATAATACAACATTTTTTCACACGAAAATGTGATGTGATGTTGAAAGCATCTTTTATGTTTCAGAGCGCCTGAGTGCACTTTTGAAGAAACTGTTTGAAACCCATGTGTCTGGGGATGTAAATGAAGAGCTGGTGAAGGCTGCTGCTAATGGTGACCACGCTAAAGTAGAGGAGATTCTACAGAGACCAGAAGCAGACGTAAGCTGAGGCAGTCCTGGTCATCCACACATTTGATGACATGATTGGTTAATCCGCATGTGCATGGTGTGACTGTCGACCTGCCCCTTTGATTGAAAATAGGCCATGCTAGTTAGAGATGAAATACATTTTCTTGGAATAGCTTAAAAGAATTGGCAACACTGGATCAAATGTGTATTTACTTTGATAAAGTATTCCACAGTGAGGTTGAAAAGGAAAGCTTTTATGTTTGTGATGGGGAACAACTGATATCGCAGTTCAAAGTTAGCAAAATCGTGCACATGGAGACAATCAAAAACATAGTCACGTTAACAGTTTGATCCACAACCCTTCAGTCTGCCTCTCAATTTGATAATGGTAGTGGCAGTGTGTGATGCAGACGGGTGAATGATGTGTTTGAGAGGCACATGGCCCTTTAGGCTGTCTCTTACAATGATAATGGTAATGACTGTGTGTAATGTTGACAGGTGAATGGTTTGTGTGGGGCTTATGGCCCTTTAGGCTGTCTCTTACAATGATAATGGTAATGACTGTAATGACAGGGTTAATGGTATGTGTGTGGGGCACACTGCCCATCAGGCTGCCTCTCATAATGATAATGGTAATGACTGTGTAATGTTGACAGGTGAATGGTGTGTTTATGGGGCACACTGCCCTTCAGGCTGCCTCTCATAATGATAATGGTAATGACTGTGTGTAATGTTGACAGGTGAATGGTGTGTTTGCGGGGCACACTGCCCTTCAGGCTGCCTCTCAGAATGGCCACATGGAGGTCATCAAGTCCCTCATCAAACATAGCGTGGATATGGAAATTGAGGTAAGATATGCTCCCATTTTGCAAGATTTTGATGGCAAAGTTGTCTTGAAGATGCTTTTGAGTCCATCTCTTACTTGTTCAGTCTGTGCTTATTTCCCAAGGGTTGGCAGGTATCAGTCAGTTAATCTGAGTGCTTTTATATGAGTTAAGTGTGGAAGTTTTCTTGTCAGATTTGTCCCGTTCATGATCGATGAAATCTGCTGACACAACTGTTTTTAGATATTCCTAAGCACCTGATGTCTCACACAAAGGGATAATTTAATAGAAACTCTCCAAAGGTTGGTGGTTTATCCTGATTATTTTGCTTTCCTCCACCAATAAAACCCAACACAATCATATACATCTACAGGCAAGTCAAAATTCTTGTGTATGCCATTGAATAAATTCATGCAGATATATTTTAAGTACACCAAATTTGGCATTACTTACTGTATTATGATAACTAGTACTGGGGTCTTGTAGTTTCCTGTATTGAGATAAAGACATAATAATGCAGAAAGGTCGGACACTGTTTCACTAGATGCTGGTGTACAGTGACTGGTTGTAGAGTGACTTGCTGTTGTTTGCTCCAGCTACTCTGGTATCCTCCAGATATATTCTGGCATCTTCCAGCTTCTCTGGTATCCTCCAGCTATGGCATCCACCAGGCACTCTGGCATCCTCCAGGTACTCTGTTATTGCCCAGGCACACTGGTATCCTCCAGCTACTCTAGTATCCACCAGCAACTCTGGTATCCCCCAGCTATTCTGGTGTCCTCCAGACACTCTGGCATCCTCCAGGTACTCTGGTATCCTCCAGCTACTCTGGCATCCTCCAGGTACTCTGGTATCCACCAGCTACTCCAGGAGCTCTGGAATCCCCAGTTGCTCTGATATCACCCAGCTGCTCTGGTATCCCCCAGGTACTCTGGCATCCACCAGCTACTCCAGGTACTCTGGTATCCTTCAGCTGCTCTGGTATCCTCCGGGTACTCTGGTATCCACCAGCTACTCCAGGTACTCTGGTATCCCCCGGCTGCTCTGGTATCCTCTAGCTACTCTGGCATCCTCCAGGTACTCTGGTATCCACCAGCTACTCCAGGAGCTCTGGAATCCCCAGTTGCTCTGATATCACCCAGCTGCTCTGGTATCCCCAAGGTACTCTGGCATCCACCAGCTACTCCAGATACTCTGGTATCCTTCAGCTGCTCTGGTATCCTCCGGGTACTCTGGTATCCACCAGCTACTCCAGGTACTCTGGTATCCCCCGGCTGCTCTGGTATCCTCTAGCTACTCTGGCATCCTCCAGGTACTCTGGTATCCACCAGCTACTCTAGGTAATCTGGTATCCTCCATCTGCTCTGGTATCCCCAGCTGCTCTGGTATCCCCCAGGTACTCTGGCATCCACCAGCTACTCCAGGTACTATGGTATCCTCCAGCTGCTCTGGTATCCACCAGCTACTCCAGGTACTCTGGTATCCCTCAGCTGCTCTGGTATCCTCTAGCTACTCTGGCATCCTCCAGGTACTCTGGTATCCACCAGCTACTTCAGGTACTCTGATGTCCCCCAGGCTGCTCTGATATCCTCCAGGTACTCTGGCATCCTCCAGGTACTCTGGTATCCACCAGCTGCTCTGTTATCTTCCAGCTGCTCTGGTATCCCCCAGGTACTCTTTTATACTCCATGCATAAACTGGCTGCCAACCATTGTGAAACATTGTTGAATACAGCACTACCTGCCATCAAGTGAATGAGCGAATAAATGAGTGTGGTTTAACACCACGTCATAAATACATCAGCCATATCATGGTTGGCTGAGAACATGTTTAAACCAGGAAAAAGTGAATAGTTTCAGTGTGATGACAACATCCTAAATGAAGAAAAGTAGACGGATATTTTTAAGACCCATTAAATGAGCTAAACCTTAGTTAAGCCAATACCCAGTCTGGGGTCTTTGGTATGGTGTTTTGAGTCAGGCTGCAGTGTAAGTATATCCACATGATGACTGGCCTGCTATTAAAATCAACCATCTTCAAAGATGCTGAGCATCTGAGCAAGTGAGCATATTCAAACAAACAGGCAAGCACTTATCTGACCCAGAAGGGGAGGTTTGTCATACAGTATGGTAAAGAAATGTGCCCCACTGCGCAGGATAAATGCCTTCGCCATAATCTTATTGTATGATGTTGATACATAATGTTATACTGTACACTGCAGACACTATATTAACACAAGACCTTGTTGTTGTTGTTGTCTATGATTATGATGTTTGTTTGTTCTCAGGATAAAGATGGTGACCGAGCTGTTCATCATGCGGCGTTCGGAGACGAACCGGCAGTCATTGAACTGCTGCATCGAGGTGGTGCAGATCTGAACGCTCGCAACAAGCGCCGACAGACGCCGTTGCACATTGGGGTCAACAAAGGCCACATTAGTGTTGTCAAGACCTTGTTAGGTCTGAGCTGTCACCCCTCGTTACAGGTCAGTGGTTGGTTGAGGTGTGGGTTTTTTTTAGTGATGCACTAATTGTGGTTCCTTCTTGGGTCAAAACAGTGAAGGGGGCGGAGGACTGTAGCATGCCAGCACGGTGCAGTGACCAAGGAGCCTCTCACCAATGCGGTCACAACTCATGCTGGCTTCAACAAATGCTGGGAAGGTGTGCCAGCAACCTGCGGGTGGTTGTGGGTTTCCCCCAGGTTCTGCCCGGTCTCCTCCCACCATAATGCTGGCTGTCGACATATAAGGAAAATATTATTGAGTACGCAGTAAAACACCAATCAAACAAATAAATCAACAGTAAAAAAAGTCACATACATGTAGGTCAGAGTGATCCCCCTTACACTGATAACAACAAACTGTAAAAGAAACGTCTCTGATGGCAACTCCCTTTTGTCGTACTTGTGTAGGTGATTTTACAAAAAGAAGATATTTCCATATGATAATGGGTTTGAAACCCATTTTTTTTTCATGAAAAAAATATTTTGCCTTTTGAGACTTTTGTTTCTCCCTCGTTCAAGGGGATGGGTGTGTGTATGGAGGGTAGGAGAGGGGGGGGGGGAGGACTCATCTGTCTCCTGTTGTATCTTCTTTGCAACTACAGTTAACCTTCATAAAGTTGTGAAACACTTACAACATGTGCATATTTCTAGCTTTCCATTTAGATTCCAAACTTCATTTTGGTATTCGTATTGGTTTGGTTGGTCTGGGGAAGAGGAAAGAGGGTAAATTTACCTGCAGGTGTTTGAAATACATGCGTCTTCAGAGCACCGTTATACAGTGTGGGGAAGGCTCAGATTCGGTATTCGGCTAAGTCATATTCAGGTCAAAGGTCATTAAAACTTGTTTTGGCAGGTATTATTTGTGTTCAGTCTTTACAGTCCAGGGGGACACAGACCATGTTGGAACTGTTCATAGCAAGAGTCTTGTTGAAAGGGAGTAACATCTTTATATAAAGACAATCTGTCCAAGGGAACATTATTTCCAAATGCAGGGTAGTGGGACACAGACCATGTTGGAACTGTTCATAGCAAGAGTCTTGTTGAAAGGGAGTAACATCTTTATATAAAGAAAATCTGTCCAAAGGAACATTATTTCCAAATGCAGGGCAGTGGGACATAGCCCGTGTTGGAACTGTTCATAGCAAGAGTCTTGTTGAAAGGGAGTAACATCTTTATATAAAGAAAATCTGACCAAAGGAACATTAATTGTACCACAAGCATATCCTTCTCTGATTTGAAGCAATCCTGTCTTCTGGTTTTCAGGACTCTGAAGGAGACACCCCTCTACACGATGCTATCAGTAAAAAGAGAGATGACATGCTGGCGTTGTTGTTGGAACACCAGGCAGACATCACTGTTACCAACAACAATGGATTTAATGCCCTCCATCATGCTGCTCTTCGAGGAAATCCAAGGTCAGATTTTGTATTTTTCACGTTGGTACTTCTTCAGTCTTCTTTGTGCAGTTGCATGTTTGACATAGTTAAGGAGCATGCTCAAGTGGAGGAATTATGTTTTTATTTCGTGTTAGGAGTATATTTGGGGAAAAAAGTGATGACAGCATGAGGATAGGCTGGAGGATTATGTTCTAGTTAAATCGTAAAGTGGGAGGCTGCTGGCTTCCTCTCTGGCCGTACATGGGAAGCTCTGCCAGCAATCTGTGGATGGTCGTGGGTGTCGCTGGGCTCTGCCCCGTTTCCTCCCACCATAATGATGGTCGTCGTCGTGTAGGTGAAATATTCTTGAGTACGGCATAAAACACCAATCAAATAAATAAAATAAACAAAGTGGGAGCGAGATACTTAGGAAAATGTTTCTTTTTGGCAGGGTTTAATCAGTCTGGCGGAGTGGCTGTTTGTATCATACAACAATGTTACATGTTGTTTTAGGCATTTTTTTCTGGGTAATAATGTAATAAGAAATGTGCCGGAATAAGGGAACCTACAAAACAATTTCCACTGATGTTATCTGGCTGGCACTTCTGTCTAGTTTCTCACTGCATGTCTCAGAGTACTGTTTGAGAAAGTTTCTCACTGCATGTCTCAGAGTACTGTTTGAGAAAGTTTCTCACTGCATGTCTCAGAGTACTGTTTGAGAAAGTTTCTCACTGCATGTCTCAGAGTACTGTTTGAGAAACTTTTCAGGAACTTTCAGAACATTCCCATTATTCTGTCATTGGCAGTAAAATATATTTTCTGGAATGTTTCTGCACGAAAGTACAAGGGGTGCTTGTTTAGTTATTTATACTTTATGTAAACTGATGAAGTAATGTTTTGGTTACTATCTGATCTTGCATACTTTCAGCTCAGAACACCGTTCACAAAGCTGTTGTATTTATTTATTTTATCAGTGTTTTATGCTGTACTCAAAAATAATTCACTTATACAACGGTGACCTGCATTATTTTGGGAACAAAGCTGTTCTACCTGTAGTTACTTTCATGGTTACAGGTATATATATGAAGTGTGTGGTATTTAGGGTAAGACTTTGACAGTTGTGGCTATTAAAGCTGCAGGTAAGTTTGTCAATGGTATTAAGGTTCCGTGCATACCCAGCGTGGTTTGTCACCTGCATTAAAATAGGTCAGGTGCTTTAGAATATCAGACGAAGCTTTTCTGACAGACATCATTTGAATGTGTGTGAGCCATATAACTGCATCTATATATTTTCCATGTTATTTACATCCTATTTCTCATGATTATATCCACATGGACTGTTGTTGGAAATAAAACAATTTCGTACTGATGTACAAGGCCACTAACCAACCATCACCTGACTCTACAGCATCTAGCTCGGGGATTTGTTAGCCATGTGTCCAACTTTTTCTTCCACATCAAGCTGAATCGTATTAACTATTAAAACTTAAAACTTCGTGTACCACAAAACAGATGTATTTTTGGCCTGAAGTAATTCTGATGCCATACCTTATGACTCTGTTTTCTGTGAATAATACAAACCCAGCTAAAGTCACAAGAACATCATCTCAAACAGCAGACGGCATTCATCATCTGCTATTTCTATCCCATCTCTGGGTTCATGTTTACACACTTGCTATATTCTGTTATGCAGTTGTTCCTTTATTTTGCTATCTGTGTAGCATTCCATCCCTATACATATATGTGTACCTGTATAAAAACAAAATATAAAACAGTTACAAGAGTTAGTGCAATAATCTTTACCATAAAATTTTACTTAAAAATTGCCCCCCAAAATAGTAAGAAAAAATATTTAAAAGGAAAACCTGTTAATGCAATGATTAGATTTTAATTCTGAGTAATATGAAGTAATCTTTGAAATTTGTGGAATAGAAAGAACATTTGCAATTGTGAGTGGTTTAAAACACTGCATAAAAAAGTGTTATGTTCATACCTGAGAAATACTGGTTTCACTTCTGTGTTGATTGTGAGTGCATTAAACACTTACATAAGCTGAATCCGTGAGCATTGTAAATGACTAGTTTTGTTTCTGCTTGGTTTGTTTGTGACCCTGTGACCAGTGACAAGCTGGCAATTGAATTGGATTAGGAGACTGGGAATTACTGATCCCTGAGAGATCGATAAGGCTAACTGGTTCAACCCAGGTGGAAAAGTGCATTAAGTGCAGGAGCACTGAGATGCCGGGGATTCCCCACACGTAGCCTTGGCCTGGCGTGCTTATTAATTCTGTTATTGTCATGCGTCTCAGATATTTGCCACAAAGCTTCCGCAATTTGCAGCTAAATTATTATAACCATGTTTTTGGTATTTCCTAGCCCCGTTCATAACGTCTTTAGGGCATTAGAACGCCTGTTGTGATTGGTTGCAGCCTATATGTTACCTGGTCGATCTTCACTACATTAGCTAATCTGTCTGCCATGTTCTGGCTGTTCTGAGAACGCGATGATACGACATAGCAAGTATTACCATCGTGCTACCCAGTAACTGGAAGCC
This sequence comes from Liolophura sinensis, assembly GCF_032854445.1. Classification (NCBI taxonomy): domain Eukaryota; kingdom Metazoa; phylum Mollusca; class Polyplacophora; order Chitonida; family Chitonidae; genus Liolophura; species Liolophura sinensis. The sequence continues at coordinate 429,844 of NC_088301.1, read as the reverse complement.
CTTGGCATCCGATTGGCTTGTCCAGGCTTCAGGTCCTCCTAGATCCAGCTCTTGACCAATCTGAGAATTGCTGGCTGCAGATCAATTCAGCGAGGGTTGGGGACAGGATGGACAGCACAATCGATGGCACTGGTCAGACAACTTGGGAGCCACACGTATGTGTGTGCGCAACCCATGTGACAGTTTGTCTGCAGATGTAGGTCAAGCCCACTTTGTCTGCTTGATCTCCTCCTGCCCAGCACCTAGCTTACCTGATTCTGTCTCACCTCCACTAGAACTGGGTCAAATTGCCCATTAGCCTGTTCCAGTGATCTGGGATATCTAGGTCAGTGAGCATCAGCCTTGTACTTCTACAAGCCTCCAGGCTTCTCTCCCCTGTCACACACCTCTCCAACTTCAAAAGGGTTGTTATGTAACTAATTTGGCCAGAGAACAACAACAGCAAGCCCTAGGCAGCAGACATCCAATGTTATGTAGGGCCTGTTGCTTTAGTATTGTCATTTATGTTGAAAGACCTGCTCTAAGTGATACAGTGCTACCCTAATTTTTCAAGATGTAAGCATCACATTTAGTGACAAGATAGCTCTCTATTCCTGTTAAAAGTAGTGTGGACTTTTGCTGTTTAGATTGAGAGAGAATTCATGTTTTCTGAAAACTGTGACTTGAAATTTTATTAATATTCCCCCTTAAATTGGAAAACAAAAGCACTCAGACTTAGTAGCATTGATACAATGTGGAGATATCCTCTTCGGTTTTTCTGTGTTGATATTTCACTCAGCACTCTGTTTTGTATTCATGATATGTAAGGGAAGATTAGGACTGCAACACTTTCTGAGGTGAACAGAAACATAGCCCTTTATAATTGGGTTTAATGCCTAAAATAACTGAATTGTGTTTAAATCATTTCAGATGCTGTAGGAGGGTGATTTTTCTTTTTAGAGTTGAGAAAAATATTTGTGACCGAAGTAACAGTTGTTCATGCAGTTCAGACTAGGCCACAGTTTGTACAACTTCACAGAGTATACTATTGGGTGCATCAGCTATAAGGTGTAGGAAGCAGAGAATTATCGCCTTATAATTGAACGCTTCTCAGAATTTCTGACATTCCCATATTTTCCGTTTTCTATAAAATAAAAAAAATGTAGGGTTTCTGGTGAAGCTCTTTTTCTTTCTGCCAGTAAACATCCTGGATTGTTTTCACAATAATATTGGATGATCCTTCCATGGGAAAGCCTAGAGTTGAATGAACTTCCTGGATCCAACTACTGCAAGCTTTTTGCCTCAAGCTTAGACACTCAAACATTTAGTTTGTCTTCAGTATTGCCAGTTCATCGCAAATTGTTATTACACAAGACACAACAGCACCCATTGAAGGGCTGTAACTGTGCACAGTCTCCATCATGCTTAAACAGTAAATCTTGTCATATAGGCATACAAGTAAGCACAGTTTCAAACCGCACTGATGTGATACTAAGGAGAGACAAATGTGGTACCTCAAAATACTTTGGCCCAGAAGCAGTATTGAAGATTGACACATGTCCATGTAACTAAGTCAGTTGTGGACGCCAGCCTGACCAAGCCTTGAAGCTTGAAATGCCACAAATATATTGTGGCTCTATTATTTATGTCTGGAGAAGATGTGGAAAAAAGTTCTTGATTTACAGTATGTAGATTGTAAATGCTACATGTAGGGTTTGTTAGGTAGGTATCTCCCCTTGCTGGGTACATGTATGTGAGTGGTAACATACACTGGATATACTGTACATATATACAATGTCACACACTTACACATGTCATTAACTCTGTAAAACAACTTACAACAGGAGTCTAGTACTGTTCGTGTATATGTAGTCAGAGCCATATAGATATGTAGACCATTCACATGTTTTATTTTAACTGCTCTTTTACAGAGATCTTCATGCCTTGTTACATGTTGGTGTAGAAACAATATTTTTTCTGATATTTTCAGCTGTCTTTAGAACAAAGTACTAAAAGTATCCTTGTGAATGCAATTTCATGTGCATATACTTTTACTTGGTATTGGTTTTCTGGATCTTCTGTGGCAGTCTGGATGATGCTGAAGCATCTGCATGTATCACATGGGTACAGTAAGAGGTTCAGCCCTGAGCCAGACCACGACAAAAACTCTTAGTACACCTGGCGTTATAATTTGTCTATGATGTATGTCTATAATGTATTTTTCACACGGGGAAATTGGTCTGTTTGAGTAGTTTGTGACCAAGTGATTGTTTGGTGTCATCAGCATTACACGGTAGTACATTATGAAACACTGAGGCAGCACATTATATGCAATGATTGTGGGAGGAGGGGACATTGTGACTAAAGATATGTGAAAAGCCACCAAATGAATGATTGGTAATTGTTAAATGGCCTACTCAAGAATATTTCACTTATATCGTGGCAGACTTATTTTACAGGAGGAAGAATTAAGTGTCTCTACTGAAGTGTACTCGCATTTTGTAAGTTAACATATTGAATTTGAAATCCTATATCAGAATAATCTCCAGGAGAATTACTTTAAAATTCTTTCTTTATGATTTATTATTAACCGAGCATTTATTGGACAACACATGAAATTGTTTGACCTCCGTAAATACCAGTATGTATGGCTTTCACAACCTTTGTTATAAGCTACACAATAAAAAGCAGGTTTTGTGAAAAACAGCAATGTACGAAAGTGCTTTTTGTTGTGTTGTTTATAACAAAGGTTGATTCACTTTAGTAGTCATTCAAGGTCTGGATGTTTGGATTATGACCTACACTAGCTGTAGCAGTATGACGGCGATATTGTAGCCAGCACGTTTGGAAGAGTAAGCATTAAGGACTGTCTCTTTTTTCTGTCCCTGTGTACTTAAAAAGCCTTGTTGCAGTTGTTTGATGTCAGTGTTCAGCAAAATACCAAGGTTTGTTCACTTTCTGTAGCAGACATAGCTGGCATTCCCTCATGGGCTTGCTTCTCTATGCATGCCCTTTTGCTAGTTCCTGCAGACTATAGCTCTTTTTTTGTCAGAGATATGACTGAGTAACTTGTTAATTATTGGGCAACTTTGTCAATGTAACGCGCGTTGGCTGGGTCGCTCGAGCGAGGTATGAAAGCCGTGATGTATCTCGCTCGCGCCTTCAGCTGTGTCTTCAGAGAATGGTAAAGTGTAGCATTCCTTCGTATTACTTTTCACTTCCACATGGTATTGATACCAAAATAGACTTTTGCTTGCACCAGCTAAAAATGGCTGGATTTACCTATGTTTTTCTGCCTCTGTGCCCCTTGTGAGGTGTGTAATTGGGGGCGTGTGCTGGTGCAGTGGCCCAGGTAGAAGCTTCTTAAGCATTCCTCTCTAGCATCTGATGACTCCTGCAGGCTGATGATGTATGAGGGACTGATGAAAACGCCAGCTGTCACTTTACCACAGGCCACGCTATGCCTTTTTTTAATATAGATGTTGTTGCGTTTTTGTGGAATGCAGCGTTAGGTACAGGTTTCCAAAGTTGGGTCCATAGCTGATTTCAGAAACGATGATAAAAACCTGAAAATCATATTTAACAATGTGAACACAGACAAAGTTATGTTCAAAAGTAAGGATTAATTACAGCTTCAACTTCACTTCCTGGAAACAATACGCTAAATTATTATCAATACTTATTTGTAGGAAACTGAGTTTATTTAATACTTCAAGCCACTACTTCATGTGGTGACAAGTTGTGTATCAAGGCGTCTCGAATTTACTTCTGCTAGAATCTGCAAGTGAGAGAATGCTTCCACAACCTGGAAGTATGGAAGGCCATTACCATGGTATTTTGTGGTGTATATCTGATTGAGGACATGCCAGTGTTAATTTAAAATGTTGAGGAAGGTGAATAAGGTTATAATTGTCAGGTATAACATGAAATTTGCAGGTATGTTATTATTTGGATAAGTTAAAACATAAAACTGACGTACACGTACCAACTGGTAATCTACTACGGTAACATTTCTTCCTGGCATCTAGGCACCAGTGTGAACAGTTGTTTGACCTCTGACCTTGTCATGAGAGTTATTGACATGAGTATTAAAGTGACTTGGATTAATGGAATCTTTTCGTGTCTGATATAGAGCATAACACAGCGGAGATAGTTCCAGTAGTGCACAAAACCTGTTCTTGACAGTATGACATTGTAGATTGTCTTTTTTGTGCTAAGACAGACAGCATTTGACAAAGGGTAATAAGAGAGCTTTGAGCATTTGTAACGGGTGTAAGTTCGGTTAGTAGGTTTATGGAATTTTAAACTCTATGCTTCTGAGACATCTTGTGATCGTAGTGTAGAGATGGTGAAAGAAATGGTTAAAAGAAAACTGCTTTGAAGTGTGAAAGAATTCCAAATATATGACCAGAACATGTATATTTTCAAGTGTCATCTTTAACTAAACACATAAGGCTCTTTCAAAGCAGCATAAACAAAGGCCAGATGCATGCTGACTTGCATGTGTACAGATTCTAAATTGGCAAGTAGGAAGGCTGAAGAAAAACAGGATAAAGAGGTCTGTTGATTGCTGGTGTGGACAATAGGTGACATTCTCTCTCTTTCACTACCCACATTCACAGTGGAATCCCTGTGCAGTTTTCATTCTTATTTTGTCCATGTATCATTGCTACTTCCCTGTAACAGCAGGTGCTGTCATTGTTACAGAAACAAACGATTGTCATTATGGTTATATTTAAGTAGTAATCCTGGAAATAGCAGAGCTGTTCTATTCCAGTGATCTCTGGACTGATTCCAGCTGTTCATGCTTTGCCAGTCAACCTTTGTTTCTGTAAATTAGCCACATAAATATTGCTGAGTTGGCTTTCAGCTGATAGTTCAAGCTGAGGCATGTGATTACCATGTCATTTAGCTTCACAATACGTGACTGTTTGCACGTGTTGTCCAGAGCATTGGTAAAAGTTAGTGAACTTGGTTAGGTGTTAGCTACCTTGAATGACTGGTTATATTGATCAGTTAAAGATGCTAGCTGTCCTGCTAGACATTGCTGTACAGGTCTTCTCCAGTCCATTTTTAGGTGATAGTTACCTTGGATGACTGGTTGTATTGATCAGTTAAAGATGCTAGCTGTCCTGCTAGACATTGCTGTACAGGTCTTCTCCAGTCCATGGTTAGGTGATAGTTACCTTGGATGACTGGTTGTATTGATCAGTTAAAGATGCTAGCTGTCCTGCTAGACATTGCTGTACAGATGTTCTCCAGTCCATGGTTAGGTGATAGTTACCTTGGATGACTGGTTGTATTGATCAGTTAAAGATGCTAGCTGTCCTGCTAGACATTGCTGTACAGATGTTCTCCAGTCCATGGTTAGGTGATAGTTATCTTGGGATGACTGGTTGTATTGATCAGTTAAAGATGCTAGCTGTCCTGCTAGACATTGCTGTACAGATGTTCTCCAGTCCATGGTTAGGTGATAGTTACCTTGGATGACTGGTGGTATTGATCAGTTAAAGATGCTAGCTGTCCTGCTAGACATTGCTGTACAGGTCTTCTCCAGTCCATGGTTAGGTGATAGTTACCTTGGGATGACTGGTGGTATTGATCAGTTAAAGATGCTAGCTGTCCTGCTAGACATTGCTGTACAGATGTTCTCCAGTCCATGGTTAGGTGATAGTTACCTTGGATGACTGGTTGTATTGATCAGTTAAAGATGCTAGCTGTCCTGCTAGACATTGCTGTACAGATGTTCTCCAGTCCATGGTTAGGTGATAGTTACCTTGAATGACTGGTTGTATTGATCAGTTAAAGATGCTAGCTGTCTTGCTAGACATTGCTGTACAGATGTTCTCCAGTCCATGGTTAGGTGATAGTTACCTTGGATGACTGGTTGTATTGATCAGTTAAAGATGCTAGCTGTCCTGCTAGACATTGCTGTACAGATGTTCTCCAGTCCATGGTTAGGTGATAATTAACTTGGATGACTGGTTGTATTGATCAGTTAAAGATGCTAGCTGTCCTGCTAGACATTGGTGTACAGATGTTCTCCAGCCCATGGTTAGGTGATAGTTACCTTGGATGACTGGTTGTATTGATCAGTTAAAGATGCTAGCTGTCCTGCTAGACATTGCTGTACAGATGTTCTCCAGTCCATGGTTAGGTGATAATTACCTTGGATGACTGGTTGTATTGATCAGTTAAAGATGCTAGCTGTCCTGCTAGACATTGCTGTACAGATCTTCTCCAGCCCATGGTTAGGTGATAGTTACCTTGGATGACTGGTTGTATTGATCAGTTAAAGATGCTAGCTGTCCTGCTAGACATTGCTGTACAGATCTTCTCCAGTCCATGGTTAGGTGATAGTTATCTTGAATGACTGGTTGTATTGATCAGTTAAAGATGCTAGCTGTCCTGCTAGACATTGCTGTACAGATCTTCTCCAGCCCATGGTTAGGTGATAGTTACCTTGGATGACTGGTTGTATTGATCAGTTAAAGATGCTAGCTGTCCTGCTAGACATTGCTGTACAGATCTTCTCCAGCCCATGGTTAGGTGTTAGCTACCTTGAATGACTGGTTATATTGATCAGTTAAAGATGCTAGCTGTCCTGCTAGACATTGCTGTACAGATCTTCTCCAGTCCATGGTTAGGTGTTAGCTACCTTGAATGACTGGTTGTATTGATCAGTTAAAGATGCTAGCTGTCCTGCTAGACATTGCTGTACAGATCTTCTCCAGTTCATGGTTAGGTGATAGTTACCTTGGATGACTGGTTGTATTGATCAGTTAAAGATGCTAGCTGTCCTGCTAGACATTGGTGTACAGGTCTTCTCCAGCCCATGGTTAGGTGATAATTAACTTGGATGACTGGTGGTATTGATCAGTTAAAGATGCTAGCTGTCCTGCTAGACATTGCTGTACAGATCTTCTCCAGTCCATGGTTAGGTGTTAGCTACCTTGAATGACTGGTTGTATTGATCAGTTAAAGATGCTAGCTGTCCTGCTAGACATTGCTGTACAGATGTTCTCCAGTCCATGGTTAGGTGATAGTTACCTTGAATGACTGGTTGTATTGATCAGTTAAAGATGCTAGCTGTCCTGCTAGACATTGCTGTACAGATGTTCTCCAGTCCATGGTTAGGTGATAGTTACCTTGGATGACTGGTTGTATTGATCAGTTAAAGATGCTAGCTGTCCTGCTAGACGTTGCTGTACAGGTCTTCTCCAGTCCATGGTTAGGTGATAGTTACCTTGGATGACTGGTTGTATTGATCAGTTAAAGATGCTAGCTGTCCTGCTAGACGTTGCTGTACAGGTCTTCTCCAGTCCATTTTTAGGTGATAGTTACCTTGGATGACTGGTTGTATTGATCAGTTAAAGATGCTAGCTGTCCTGCTAGACATTGGTGTACAGATCTTCTCCAGTTCATGGTTAAGTTTTGGTTACCATTCATTGTCATCTTTGTGTTCCGAAAACAATTATATCCATATACCAATTATACATATTTCAGATAGGGAAATGTTCCCTATCATGATATGTTGAGCAGTCCATTGTTTTGAGAGTTGACCTGTGTTGTTCCACACTGAAGATGTCTTATAGCTTTGATAGTCTGGCATTGTCATATCATGATTTCATGCATCATTGACGCTTTTACATCCATGGTCATGTATTCAAACATTTCAGTCATTGGGATGTATGTAAGAAAATTCACTGTTGACTGTTATCATTGAGAGGGCCATGGTGAAACGTGTATGTCAACACCTAGAGTTATTCATTTTGACAGTATCTGAGACCACACTGTACACTTGGTAAGTAGCCATTGTCAGGTGGCTTTGATGACATCCTTGATCAAACTCAGATCCCTGCATTGTTGCATTCCCCTGGGCAGTCTTGTAGTCAAATCCCCTGTATTGCTGCATCCGACTAGTCAGTGCCTCATGGCCAAATCCCCTGTATTGCTGCATCCGACTAGTCAGTGCCTCATGGCCAAATCCCCTGCATTGCTGCATCCGAGTATTCAGTGCCTCATGGTCATATCCCGTGTTTTGCTGCATTCCCCTGGTCAGTGCCTCATGGCCAAATCCCCTGCATTGCTGCGTTCACCAGGTCAGTGCCTCATGGCCAAATCCCCTGCATTGCTGCATTCCCCTGGGCAGTGCTTCGTGGTCAAATCCCTAGTATTGCTGCATGCCCCTGAGCAGTGCCTTATGGCCAAATCCCCTGTATTGCTGGACAGAATGCTAACTACAGCTGGTTGAAGGGGACCAAATGCCTTCATCTCGTACTATTTGGCCCGGATTCAACCAGCGACAGACTAGCAGTCAAAACGCATATTGGGATCATCAGGAGTTCAAATACAGTTGTGGCTGTGACAGAGGACAGTTTGAAAAGCTCTGAAGCGCAGGATGCCTATCATCTGCGACAAGCAGTTCATAAAGTGTCCTGCCCCACACAGTGCAGAGACATAGTGCATGAAGAGCTGTAAGAAGATGCAACACATTTATTTGAGGATTTTGCCAGAAATGTTTGAACTCCGATGAATCTAAGGATGGTAACATGCATGCGCATATGTGTTATCAACCTATCACATAATTGGTGTCCAGGTCAATAATAAAGCAACTTACATGCTGTATATTAGCTGTCACTATTTAAGTTATTGCCTAAAACAACATGAATTAACATTAGGTAGACAAGAATGTTATTTGTGCTAAAGTTAGCCAAGCTCAGACTCTGAGACTGCATCTGTTACTTTGGAGGTTACTCTGTCACTGTTAGAAAGGTAGTAACAGGTTAGCAAGCAATGTTGCCGTAACAGTTGCTATCAGGCTGGAAATCTTCAGCATGCCTTTGTGCTGTGTTTTTGGGAATCATGCCAGTGAGACGCTACCTAAGCACATTTTAAAGATATCCTCAAGATTTCTTTGTCAGCATTAAATATAAGCCATTTAAAATGTGGTTTTGCCTGTCAGCAATTTCAAGCATTGCCAATAAATTAGTATCTGGTGAAGTATATTAAATGATATATCAGACGTATCACAGTCACCATAGGCTTGCTAATGTGTCTTCCTCATTTTGACATGTTTGTGATGACATTCTGTCATGTGTGAGCTTGGTGGTGGTGTGAGAGATCTGTGGAGAAATATCGAATTTGCTATGTCAGTAGTCCAGTTCTAGACTGGCAAAGAAATGAAAAAGTAGACCGCTAGATTTGAACTCAGATCCATCATCAATATTTGAACAGGATACCATTCATTGAGGTGAGAGAAAATGTTTGTGCTTATAACTGTTCTTGATGGTCATTAATTTGAAATATATTAGTGCACATCATTTCACACTGCTGGATTTGAACTTGTACCACATTATATTTAGACAGGAAGCCTTTTAGTGTGCAACATACATACACACCAGATGGTAATGACTTAGCAATTCATTTATACATATTATTTTTGCTGCCTGAGTCATATGGCAAGGCGGGTAATATTCAAGAATGTTGCCTAGTGTCAAGCAGAATGCCAGTCATGGCATGTACAAGGCCATAGCTAATCCATACTCTACCTGAAGTGAAACTTTATGAAAATGAAATTGAGATTGAAGGGCTGAGGCCTGTGAAAACTTACATGCACCAGAAAACCACTAGTCACAACATTGGATGTTGTTTGATCTTCTAGCTAACTGTCTAACACCAGGTTGTAATTGACACCAGTTGACTTTTTCAGATGAAGTGAAGAAATAAAAACACTAGGCCTAAAGTTGTGAAATTTGATTCCCAAGCCTAATGACAGAGTAGGAGAAATGTCTAGTGTGCTAGATGGAGCTTGTAAGCAGGGATGAGTCACTGAATGATTGTAACAGGTAGATAGAGGGCATCAGGGAGCCTGGATGGACACTGGGGCAGACTCAGGTGACTTGACACAACTCCTGGGGCATATCCGAGGGCAGGGGAAGATATGGGGTGAAGTGTTAAGTGTCTGAGGGGGCAGGGGCAGGGTTAAGAGGCAGTCACTCCACAGCACACACCATGCAATAACGAGAAGAACTTACATGTCTCAGAGGTTACCATTGGGACTACTGCTGTCAGGAAGCTGGAGTTGTTAGCAGCTTCATCTACTCTAACAGCCTATAGGTGTATATACAACAAGGTATGCAGCTGACCCAGTCACGCAGTGGGCCAGCCAGCCAGCCAGTGATGCGAGCAGGACAGCACCAAACAGCTCTGCCACCGACACAACACATTGGGGCGAACTGCTGGCTTCTGGTAGGTGAGGGTGACTAGGGAAGACCCTGTACCTGTGATGTAATCCCCACACCCCTGAAGATAGAGCAACAGTCAGCCCATAAAGCCGGCTGCAGACATGCTATATGCTGGCGGCTCAACCCCCAAAAGTTCAGCTCTTGTCTTCCAGATGGTATATGCAAATACATTGAAAGATGCCTTTGCCCTTTTAGAGCAGTTTGAGATGGGGAAGTAATGCATGTGTGTTGAGGTGGTGAACTGCTGTGGGAGATACATGCCATGCTCTCAGGTTACAGGGCTGTCCTCTACCTGGCTGGGGCGCAGGGCACTGGGAGAGGAGGGCTTATGTTGATGAGCCTGAACCCTCTTCATATTTGGGAGTGATAGATAAGCTGCTGCATGCCTCTGGGGCTGGAAGGCACAGGGAGCAGTGGGATACAGTGTGTGTTTGGGGGAGGGGGGACAGGCACAAGAAAGAGGCTCCCCCAGCCTCACTCTCCTGCCTGCCTGACCTACCCTAGCCTGCTATAGAAGGGAGTGCAGGAATAAGCCTTGGGTTAGACCTACCCAACAGAAGCCCTCTGCCAACATTTGGAAGAGAGTATAGTCAGATCAACTCTCACTACATTCCTCACATGTTTCCCACAGATGTTTGTGATAATGGAAGTATTAGCCTTCCAACCAATACAGCAGTGACTACCCCCCCCCCCCCCAATACTCCCCCACCCCCACTCTCTATAAACTCTTGTTCTTTAACTTGCCAAGCACTCTCTTCATATGCCCAACATTATGATTCTGTTTCTTGCTCCCCTACTACCAGAACCTGTCTCCATAGTAACTAGTGTCCCCTTGAACCCCCCCTAAAGAGACTTAGCCCCGCCTCTATTTTTGTAGTCTATCTGGCAGCACACTGACACACTATGTCAGAGGTTCTATTCTTGTATTACCTACCAGATATATTTGAATGTTAACAAGTAAACGGATGTGTTTCTCCAGTACTCTGGAAGTTGCGTTCAAACATGCTATCTCCAGCTACTTCCTATATCCCTGGCCCATGTAAATTTAGAAACACCAGCTGGTGGTTAGGTTTGCTTATACCATATCTTTTACTACATCCTTCTCTTAGAAAACTAAGCATGTACTTTGTTATAATGCATCCAGTGGATTGGGTGTGCTTCTGTTTTGTTTTGTTTTTCGAAGTGTTTCCCGCTTACGGGAATGCTAAGCAAATTGCACATCTACTTCCAGTTCTAGTGTACATGTACATTTGGTGTGCACAGGATGTGGAATTTGTCCCAGTTAAGTTTTTATTTGGAAACTGTTGATACCTTTTACAGCATATTACGTGTGTATATGTGGAGTGGATGTTGGGACAAACTCAATCAAGTTGATGAAAATACATGTAGTTCATCTTGAACTGAATATGCTTCTTTTGGCAACTTTTTAGGAACATCTTGTTCAAAATCAGCTAAAAACTGTCAGTATCTGATGCTACAGTCTGTATGACCTATTCCTTCTTGGCCTCATCTTGATAATATGTATGGATATTTATTTATTTGATTGTTTTATTTCATACTCAAGAATATTTGACTTATACAGTGGCGGAGAGCATCATGGCGGAAAACAATTGTTCTTGTATGTGTTCAGTTTGGTGAAGCTCTAGTCAGAAACATGTTCTGCCAGCTTGATTGTCTCATTATAATAGCCAATATAACAGCTACAGATCAGAGCTATAGCATAGGTGAAAATATATAGAGTACAGTATTAAACACCAGTCAAATAAATCCAGAAGAAATGAAGTCCTGATCATAGGATATATACCAAATCTTATGGGGACAGTTGGCCGTGACGAGAGTTTGTAAATCAGCATGGTTTTATGTACGTATTCATATATATATATATATATATATATATATATATATATATATTTGTATAGAGTAAGTGTTTCTTTGAGCATCTGCTTCAGAAAAGATGGTTTTGTTAGTTCAAGTGTTGTTGTAGTTGTATATGACCTGCTGACTCGAGCTGCTTGATATTTAGACCAAACAAGAAAGGTGTTCATTAAACATATAAACGTATAAGTATTGTTTTGCACAGGTAACATTGTAGACTTCATGGCCGTGTTGATAGGTTATAATGAGTGAGGTACAGGAATGCATGTTGTGAAGGGTGAAGGCTTGTCAGGCAGGATTCAGCATTGTTATCACTGCTATTGCTGTCATTAGGGCACCCCATGACAGAGGATGGCTTCTGGGCCACTCTCCAGCCCTTTCCCCTTTGGGCTGCTGCCCCTGTTGCCCCTGTGGCACCCAGCTGTGGTGGCATTAAGGATGATTGAGCAGGAACAGATGACCTTCCCCATTTCCTCTGATCCCATCACCCCTGTGGCCTTGGAAACTTGAAACCCAGAGCACCCCAGCTACCCTTCTCAGCTACCTTTCTTGGTAGTTATTGCCAGGAGTACTTCTTGTCTGGCCAGTGGGAAAGGACAAGATGGCTTTCTCCATATGGTCATGGCTTTCCATCTGCCTGACCTGTTTTTTCACCCCTACCCCCTACCCCAGCCATCCAAGGGGAAGGGTATCTGGCCAGCCTCATACCCCAGTTGCCTCCTGAACAAGGATTTCCTCAGTTGGTTGAGTTGTGGAAAAAAACAAAATTTCCACAACTATACATTTTATATTCTGAATTGTAGGGTTTTCTTCCCCATTATTGCTAATTAACACACTTGGTCATCATTAGACCATGACATAGATGAAAGTGCCATCCTTCAAGATAACATGCCAATCTGCAAAGTCCTGAACCAAAAAAATTAACTGTGTATCTTTTAGCTCTAGTAATTGGTGAAGAAAATTCAGTTAAGTATCCTGCTTCTTGTTTTGCCTGTCTTCACATGTTAGTGGAAATATTGCTCATATGTATTGGTTCATTTTGAGGAGCACAACCCTACATCTGCCCCTATCCATTTCCTCTTTGCTTCACTTCCACCCAGCCTTTTCTAAGCTTCTCTTGTTGTGTGGTCTCTGTCAGTCGCTACACCACAGTTACCTCATCAAATTATTATCACTTTCATTTAGAAAAGATTTTACGGAGCAGAAATTACATGTGTTTGGTGGACTGTGAGTCATTTTCTGAATATACTTCTCATTAGGAGTTATCTTAAGGATCTTGACATCCAGACAGTGGTAAAATTCCACAGTAGAAGTATTGACAACTTCTAACGACACAGCTCTGTGATTTTGTGGATGAAATTCCTGTTCCAACACCAAACAGTGTGCTCATTTAAGTTTCATTTAGACACAGAAGTACGAGAACATGTTGGTATTATTGACCTATGCCGAATTTCTCCCATTAAAAGCTGTAATTGTATGCATGTTGATGTTTCAGTCCCTGAAGTTATATTGGTGTAATTTTGGTGGGTTTCTGTGACAATTTAAAATGCATTCTATGATAAAGTTATACTTGCATGCAAGTTTACGACACATATAACTTTTGAAGAACACAAATAATTTAGAATTGGTTAAGTTAAGAGACAAAGCAAAGCATGGAGAAGCAGGCTGATGACAAATAGATTTAAGGTAAATGGTTTATAATTGTCTCTTCTGATGGAAAGATATATCTCAAAGATGATTGTCATATTCTCTGAGGTTAGCTGATTTTCCTTGTTCAGAGCCTTGATAACCTTGAAAAACCTTGAATAACCTTGAATTTGAAAGGAACTTTTCCAGGCTTTACAAAGCCTGGAAAAGCCTGGGTTTTTTTAGTTCCACATGGAAAAGCCTTTGGCAGTAAGGCTACGAAAAAAGCCTGGGTTGCAATGTTTTGGAATGAATGAATGAATGAATGATTATGGCTTAACGCCAGGTCGGCAATATTTCGGCTATATGGGAGAAATCTGGTTCAAATTGCTCAGGGCACTGCATGGTGTACTGAGTTTTACATTTTTCTACATGTGTACAAGTGTAGAATATTTATTCCAGGTACGCTGGAATTTGGGAGCAGGAAAAGCCTGTGCCTGAGTATTACCTGTGATTTGTTATGTAGAAATATGCTGTACATGATCACAGTATCATTATTGCATCAGTGGTCAGTTTACTTCGTACATCAAAAAACATCCAGTTAGGACATATGTTGTATAGCTAGGCTGTAGAGTAGACGTGGCGAGTTTTATTCTGCCAGAATGATGGTGTTCTATGACACAATCCTCACACCTCGGTCTAACTAGACCCTCCCCTGTTTACTCAGTCAAACAACTACAGTAACATGTACATGTAAGCAAGTGTTCCATTTCACTAAACTTAAAGGGAAAGAAAACTTTGAAAAAAGATGACATTATAAGCTGAAAAGAGCACATTTTTTCCATCTGCTGCATAATTTTGCGATTTTTCCTCGGCATACACATAAAGCCTGAAAACAGCAAAGCTGGCATAAATCGCTGAGTCCATTGCGTCCTCCATCTTTAACACCCTGTAATTTATGCTGGGTGTGTTGCCTCTCAGCCAGTGAAAGTCGTTAAAACTTGTTCGTGTGAATTCGTTACCTACGTTCAACATTCCGGTTTCCCGATCGTGAAGCGGAAAATGAACTGTACTGTTCGCTACCTGAGAAGAAGAGTTCTACTGGAAATGTATGAACTGAACTTCGGTGGTTGCTGATGGCAATTCTCCTCCTAACACAGAAGACTTCAGGACTAGTTCTTAGGCAAAATGGAGTCGCCCACAGCGGATTTTGGCGCGGACTTTATTTATGATTTATCATCTTGAGGTACATATTGGAATAATTTTTATGGCATGCACCTGCAAGGAAATGCATACTCTTTTTTAAACGGCATTTGTTTGATGTTTTCTTCTCCTTTAAACAATGATCCTGTTGCATTATGTAATGAGATGCTATTTCAAGAACACTTTGTCAGTATAAAATAATTTAATACACAATGTGTACTTTTTGTTGTTTCGGGATAAGGAAACCGCAATGTGTACTTCTTGTTTGGCGAGTGTTTTGGAACAAAGACATTACAGTATGTACCTCTTGCTGGACAGGTGTAACGGGGCAAGGACAGTACACTGTGTACTTCTTGTTTGACAGGTGTATTGGAACAAGGACACTACAGTGTGTACCTTTTGTTTGACAGGTGCATTGTGACAAGGACTCTACAGTGTGTACCTCTTGTTTGACAGACGTATTGGGACAAGGACACTACAATGTGTACCTCTTGTGTAACGAGTGTATTAGGTTATTGAGAATAATGTTCATCATTTGTTGGACAGGAGTTTTGGAATGAAAAAAATATGTGTATCTTTTGATAGACAGGTGGTTATTTATTTTTATTTGATTGGTGTTTTACACTGTATGCAAGGATATTTGATTTATACGATGGGGGCCAGTATTGTGGTGAGAGGAAACTGGGATGTTTTGGTACAAGGAAAGTATGATGTGTATCTTTTTGTGCAACCTGTGTCTTGTGTGTTTTGTCTCGGGTGTTTACTATCAAGATCATTGCCCTTTCCGTTCAATGACATTTTTGTGATTTGGGTCAGTGTGTTTCATCAGCATTAGGTCAATAATTCAGTCTTTATTTGTGAAAGAGTCAAGGTCAAATAAGTCATTGTTCCCCTGGGAAGGGTTCCTTTGATGGGCTTCAGGGAATATTGTCAATTCTACTAAAACATTGTTTCTCTTTGTCGTGCTGAAAACCTGGTTGGTCATTTAAGCCTAAAGATCCTAGAATTCTTCCTGGTTACAGTGGTGACTTTGGTTGTGTTTCTGTGTCTTCTCACATCCATTTTTAGCTCAGCTGTATGAACTGAGGTGAGGTCCATGGATTAGGGAAGTGGCAGGGAGCTGGGTAACAGTGTCCATGTCAGGATCACTGTAGGGTAAAGGTGTTGTAGACACCAGAAGAATCTTTACCTCAGATGCATTTACCTTTAGAAAATTTGGTTAACCTGGTAAAGTCCTCTTGAGTAGGAACCCGCCACCCAAACGTGAATATATGTATATTCAAATATGATTTTACTGACCTCAGACTTACTATTCAAGTCATTACTCATATTTGTTTTGTTTACATACTGTCTCCAAAGTTACAAAATTCCATAAAAAACAAACTTCAGGGAAAATTGATATACATTTTCCTTCTGTCTGGATTAGATTTCTGGCTGTAAATTGTCTTAAAGCGAGGTAGTTGGATAAGTTTAGAAAAATATTATTTTTCCTGAGATAATTTAAAATGTTTGTTTGAAACTGTTCGACTGGTCTTTTCAACCATATACTGTGGCAGTTTAGACACCTGGCTGTTAGTATATAACGAAATCAGGACATGTTTGTTTACATGTTTCTTCATGGCGACATGTTGAGAATTTTCCCATCGCCTAAACGTCCAGAACTGGGCAGAGCCTAAAGCATATCGCTAACAAGAGCTATCTGCTGAAAGTGCTAGATCCCATTGGTAGATTATCAGATGGTCTTGCCTTTTTGTCCGTTTACAAATATTTATCAATTACAGGTAATTATAAAACAAAATTAACATATAATGGTATTCAACTTAACTCAGAGGAAAACGATCAGTGTCACCAGAAATTCCGACTGAGCTAGTGAGACTGACAGATTGTTGTTGCTCAACTTTTTGCAGTAATTTTATACTTATATGCTTAAGAAAAACTTCAAGGCTTACTTGAGAGTTTTAGTTTCAAGTGCACCTTATCATTTCTTCTTTCAGTCTCAGCTTATCCCTCTCTCTATCCTGCATGCATTTTCTCTGTGTCCTTCTCGCAGACTCATCACTGGTATTTTGTTTCCTGTTTTTCTCATATTTTTTCTCGGTATTTTCTCATCTACTCGTACTCCGATTGACATCTATTGCGTAACATGACCACAAGACTAGATTTCCGAATGGACCCGAAGGTATCTTTGGTAGTGGTCGAGGACTGGTTGTTTGTAAACAAACATGCTGTCGCCTGGAAAATTTGACCCGAAAGTTGAAAGCCTTATATCCTAACTACACAAATATGGGACATAGCTGAAAGCTGTAATTTTGAACATAACTGTATTAATGAACTCTATCACACAGTGGAGTTTCAATTTTCAAAGCTTAAACCGACTACCTGGCGTTCGCCACTCTGTATTTAAATATTTTTACATGTACCTTTAGATATGAACTTGTTGGAAAGCAGTAAAAATTGGACAAAATCTGTTTAATATGATGTATAACTTGTCGCCAAAATCATTTGAGGGGTCACATAGAGCTGTAGGAATTGTATGTGTTCACTATTGTAGATGGATCACAATTCATGACACAAGTTGTTGTAACATTAACTGGTTATACAAACACGTGGACGATATTTCTTGAACAGGCAACTTTCAGGCCTGGTTAGTAACTTCTATGAAATCCTCATCATGTCTGTCAGAAGATAGTCAAAGGCTAGCTTGTGAGTAGATGCGGTTATGCACAATCCTCTGCTTCAAAGATTTGCCCTTTTCCTTTCCTTTTCTCCCCTCTAGACCTCCCTAAGTTTGTTACTGAGAGACAGGCAGTGTTGATCATGTACCAAAACCCAGTAGTTCACTGAGTGGCTCAGGTCTGGGATAAATTACTGCCATCTGTCCCTTCTGGCCCAATTTACTCTTTGGCCCTAGCTCCCTGTCCTCATTGGTTACTGGGAATATGCTATTGTAAGTATACATATGATCCAGGACAATCTAAGATATGGCTACTGTGGTACAGTTGCTCTCATAGCAGGCAAACTTCTCTGACTGATATTTTTGCCTGTGTGTGGCTGGCGTGGTCCCAGTGATTCATTAAGTGTGTTCTACTTTATGCTTACTGTTTCACCAACAATGCTATGTGTTTCAACCATAATGCTAAGTGTTTCAGCCATAATGCCAACAGTTCCCTCCATAACACTAAGGATATTAATATAGGTTACAATCAAATAAGTGACAAGTAGCATGTATGTCTATGACGAAATTCTGAGAAATTTTTGAATGTCTAGACCTCTGCCCCTCCTTTGCATAGACGTGGAGCACGAGAATTACCTCCCTTGGTCCTTAACATAGCAATTTCAGGAAGGCCAGTGCATGGGTTCTACAGTAGCACCTCCTGGCTAAATTTAGGCAGGTGAAATTCAATATGACTTACAGGATGCTGAGTAATTCAACTAAGGGAGCACTGCTTGAAAGAAAAACCTGTCTGCGGAGCATCTTTATCTTGTCTGAGCACAGAGAATTGCTTATGAGGGTAGCAGAAAGCTAGTCCCCTGGCATTTCAGAACTTATAAACTCATAACTAAGTCATAACAAGCTCAAGAAGGCTAACAACTAACGTTGTATTAGGTTGAATAAATTATCTATTAGTGAAAGATGTGAAAGTTGTTTTAAGTATAATCACCAGTCTCTTTGGGAAAGAAGTACGTGTAAGGATACCAAGTACTTGTTGAACAGTGTGAATTCTGATGATATGTGCTAGTGTACCCCCCATGGCGAAGAAAGTGCAGCCTGGGTGTCTAACAGTAATGAAGCTAGTCAGACTGAGTAATGGCAGATGTCTGGAGACTGATGGGTTGGGGAAAGAAGCATAGTTGTCTGAGATTTGGATTGAGTTCTGTTTTATTTTGCATGATCTTACAACAGTAGTATTGTGACAATTTGTTTTAACCATCAGCTCCAATGCTATGACTCGTGGTCTAACAGGAAGTGACTGTTAAATCGGGGGTAGATTTCACTCTACACATATACACAGGTGACAGAATTTTCCAAGATTTACCTGAAAATTATGTATTTTTATCCACTGGTTTTCACATAAGCAAAATGATGACTGCAGAAGCAATGATAATGACGTTTGAAGAGCAAACAAAGTGTCCATGATTTGAATTGTAGCCACATGCCTTTAGTTTGGAGTGAACGTTTCTGCCAAGGAAGGTCAGCATGATAAACATGTAGCAGCCAAAAAGAAACGACACAATTTAGTCAACAGTTTGTCCTGGTGGCTCACAGCATAACAACACAGCAATGGAATCCTCAAGGAGAAGTTAAGACAAACCCAGGGTGTAACCACACACAAAACCACACAGATGGTGCCAGCGAGCGAGGACAGTTAATGATGGTTGTTGAGGATTAAACTGGTGTGGCCCTCTTGGACTGAGATAGGATGATCTGTGAGAGGCCATATAGCCAGCCTGGGGAGTCACGCCATGCGCCACTCACCTCCCCTCCTCCTGCTTACTCCTCTCTACTGCGTCATGGCTCTTGCGTCCTCCTGGTCGTCGAGCAGCCAACACCGAAAATACATACTTCTTTACATTCCATATGCTTTGAAGAACTATGGGATAGTAAGGAAGTATGTAGCATCAGCATGGATTCCTCTTCCAAACTATGGCCGTCTGTGAGCAGATTCCAGTGGAAAAAACTCATTTTTAAGGCGAAAACTTTAGAAGAAAGGTGTGCGGCGTTGGATTTGAAGGCCAGCTAAGATGGCCTGCCAGAGACAAACCCTGCTATACACAAGCCTGCCCTGGTTGCTGTCCCTCGGATAGTTTTACCAATTTGAGTCTGATACAGCCTGCAGCTCAGATCCCAGTAGCCAATCAGAAGGGTCCAAGGCTATGGACCTGTGAGGAACATCTTGAACCAATCAAAACTGCCCACACAACTGAGGCTTGGAAACTTGGCCTACAGAAGTCAGCCCGCTCTGCCTGGGAGTGACTGAATGACTGGGTTGGCTGGTGGAGAAGTGCTATCTTAAGCCTGGTATCCATGTGGACGTCTTCCATATCCCATGTCAGAAAGCCTGCACGCCTGGCCCCTCTCCTCTCCACCGTCTCCAGTCTTAACTGTGACTTCTGTCTTCACTGCCTCCTTATATATGTAAACTCCTTTGCTAGACTACAGATGCCCTGGTACTGCTTACCAATAGTCCAACAGCAGCAACAGCAACTGAGGAAAACATCCAGCTGGGAGGAAGAGCAAAACTGAAAAGAGACAAATAAAACACAGTGAATGCCCAGCATGGAAAACACATGAGCTAATACAGAAAAGTAAACTATGATAGATAGCAGTGAACAAACTTCTGGGTACTGTATAATGCTAGTACCAGCTAACTTTGCTTAGTCTTCTCAAGTCATACTGCCCATGGTTTAAGAATGAACAGTGTCCAGTGGCTCTCAACACATACCCAGAGGTCTCTGACCAGTGCTAACTTTGCTTTGTCTTCTCAAGTCATACTGCCCATGGTTTAAGAATGAACAGTGTCCAGTGGCTCTCAACACCTACCCAGAGGTCTCTGACCAGTGCTGCCATGATCTCCCCACTGGTTCCACTGTGGCCTTCTGACTGAACTCACTAACTGGGAGCACTTTTATTTGCAGCTGATCAGATGGGAAACAGCTGGATTTAGCTAAATATGGCAAATTTGGGAGTTGAACTGTTCCAGTCATAAAGATGGCTTGGGTTGGGGAAGCTTAGAGACTTACTGCTAGTCACACAGCTGGCCTGGCCTGTGTTCTAGCCAATCATAATGCCTGACACCAGATAAAATGTTTAAATCTTATATTACAGTTAAACCCAGCTACCCAATTTGGAGTGGGTGCTGGCCTGCTTTTAGCCCTTCCCCCTCCCCCCCTAATCTCTGCCTGGCCCAACTCATCACCTTAGACCACGCCCACCTTCTACTGCTTCTTCAACCAATGGGAAAGTTTGAATCAGAATTTTACCCTGACACAGGTCTTGTGTTGACCAGTATTAAGTGAATGATGTAAGAGAGAAGTGAAATTGTAGTGGCAGGAATTAAAACCATCTGTGTTAGGAGATCTCCTCAACCTCCAGCACCACCCCAACCCCCCAACACCACCCCAACCCCCCAACACTCTCCTCATTCATCCTTTTTACATGTACTCCTGTTTAACATTTCCAAAATTTGCAAGTTTCAGTTGTTTTCATGAAAACTAACTTTTACAGTGTTAAGAGAACTTTTTTATAAAGTTAACATATTATAAGTCCTACTTTACAAGTTGTGGTCACTGGTAAGCTTTAACGTGGTCCAGTGTAAGATTCATGCTTCCATCCTTACAGTCTCAGTGACCAAATTCAACCCAGTGTTAGTAAAACTAGTATGTTACCTTTGTTTAGAGGACATAACAACCCGACCCTTCAGTGGCTGACACATTCATTCAGTCAGTAATGTAATAGTCCAGGTATTATTTTTAATCAGCAGGTGAGAGTTTGCGGAGTACTTATAGATGCTACTAGAGCTGGATGTGTTTCAGATTGCTACTCCAAGCTGTCACAAAAGCTGTATACCATGTGTGAGTGAGGGCAATGAACTTTTAGAGAGGAATCCAGCTTGTGCTAGAATAAGGCACTCAT
The DNA here is from genome assembly GCF_032854445.1 of Liolophura sinensis. Taxonomy (NCBI): domain Eukaryota; kingdom Metazoa; phylum Mollusca; class Polyplacophora; order Chitonida; family Chitonidae; genus Liolophura; species Liolophura sinensis. The sequence goes on along the minus strand of NC_088301.1, from coordinate 408,280 downwards.
CCAACCCTTCTGATGATGGAATTACAGCATTTTTCTGGTGTTGGTATAATTTCCCAGAAACTATAATGAAACTTGTGGTACTTCTCTATTTCCTCAAGCTTTTCACACATGAAAGAGCAACTTTCAGTGCAATTTATACACATTTGTAAGTTGATTTTGAAGATAAAACTACATTGGTTGATTTGTCCAATTCCAAGGCTTCACAAAAAGAGTGATTTTTCCAGTCTACACACACTAAATGCCTTCAGAATATGCTTAAATAAACACCCTGCAAACATGCAAAAAGAATGAAGAATTACATATAAATTCTGACATTTTGTCAGAATACATCCACATCAATTTTCGGTCCACTCAGATTTAAAACTATGAAATTGTTTGGATATATTCATGAACTTGAACTCCTCTGTTGAGTTGTGTGAAAAGGGAAACAAACTGTTACTTATCGCTTAGTGAATGATTTTATATTCTTACAAAAGCATTTTGTTCCTTGACATCATGTGTGACTCTGCTTGCTGTAATCATGTTGCAATTTTTTTTTAGAAGAGCCATCATTGGTGGACATATGCTTCCATTTGGTGAATAGATCAAGTAATTTTGCAGATTTTGCAGATTTTTCCTAAAAATAAAAAAATCTTTTGTTCATAGACAACATACCAAACCTTCATACAATTTGACGTCATTTTTTTCTGGTTCATGGTTTCCATGGTTTAAGAGATCAGCGGCCATGTTTTTGCCTGACTGGGATTCTCAATTCATCAGGATATTCTATGAAATCCTCGCTGAATATAATTTCTATTTACAATTGGTTAAAAAAGCTAAGAATCTCGTAGTATGGCCGTCTACCTGTTGACCACGGGTCATGCACATTCATTCATTTGTTGAACATATGCTGTCATGTGTAGCATGATGTTCATCACATGTTTAGGATTTAAGTTTAATTAAAATCAAATTTGCTATCTGCTATTTTGATTTTCATGTATAAAATTTCTAAAGTGTATATTTTTGTAGTCCTTTCTTGTCTTAGACACATACACATTCACTCGTGAATATCTGGTGACGTGAGTGTATGGAGTTACTTGTGCAGCATGCAGTTCTTATGCTTACATAAATATACTGTTCCTTCTTCATCCGTTTCACATGTTTGTGACATGTTTATTCAAGCGTATTTTCAGGGCATTATTTTGGGTAAATAATAAAATTACACTTTTTGTGAAACCCTGAAATTGGCTAACCAAAGCAGTGCAGTTTTGTCCCGGAATAGAATTAGGGTATGTACTCTAGTGTATCCATTTCTATATTTCATTGGAATAAACTTTAGAAGAGATGTACTTATACATGTCCAGGTGACCTGTGTCTAGTGGAGACTAGGAACTGTGGTTTGGTGTATACTGTCTCCCCCACCCTACCCCTACCCTACCCCCCTGTACACACATAACCCCTTTCCCTTACCCAATCTCTAACCAGATGGCAACACTGAGCCATACCCACCCCATGCCCCTCTCTTTCAATCTTCAGTGCTTCCTCCCTTTCCTATCCCAGTGACATTAAGGGTCATCTTTATTACAGGAGTTGTTAGCGAAACTTTTAACCATATATATACATATATGTATAAATGACTTTTCTATCCATGCAGAAAATTAACAACTGTTATCATAGTGTTTTTGTGGACAGTTATCTGGAAGCTTTCCTTCCAGTTGACTCTAGCTATCCACACTTAAAAACTGACTTAACTCACCTTTTTGTGAATTGCTCAGCATCAGTTTTGTTACAGGTAAAGAAACATAGTGATTTAAATGATATGATTTTTGAACAGAGTGCATGTCAGAACTTCTGGTTTTCTGCAAGAGGTGACAAATAGAATACTAAGACTGGGGTATTTAAATGAAAAAGTCCTGTTTTTTTGTACCTACTTTGTCTGAAGATTTCTTATCGTTCTCTTCAACAAATTCATAATTTACTTTGTTCACTCAAACCACTGAGGGTGTCACAAGAAGTTTTATACATTTTTTAAGATGGATGACAACTATCCAGGGATGAAGTATCCTCTGTTGTCCAGAGAGATACATCTACATCAGCATGTCAGTGTGGACAGCTTAAACCCTATTCTTCCATTGTTGGTTTTTTGTATCACATCGACAGTCGTGATTTACCACTCTGCCTTTCCTACTTTGTAATGTCTTTCATAAACTTTATGACACCACATGCATTTCTGCTGATGGTGTTCGACTTAGGAAACTTAGGAATAGTTGCTGTCTTCTACTGCTCCCATTTGTGGAAAAAGTTTTTCTAGAAATGCTTGATAACTTATAGTCATCATTCCTCTGTCCTTTTTTATAGTTATATGTGCATGCCTGAAAGGAGAGTATGAGTGGTGAGTCCTCAACATAGGCCAGCTTAACAGCGGCATAGGTTCTGTTTGTATGGATCTGTGTAGAGGTAGGAGTGGAATGAAGACACCGGTCTGGTGGACTGATGTGGAATTTAGATTGACATCTCTGGATTGTCTCAGAGAGTTCATTTGATTGACACAATGAGGTGATCGAGACACCTTAATGGAATATCAAATAGTTATTATAAAGGTCCTGTACTCTGAGAACCAGTTTGTATCCCTTCATTTCCCACATTCATCCTCATGAGAATTCAAGTTGATAGTTTGTCAACAACTTGTGTGGTAACCTTCCTACAGGTTGGTGCAGCCAAGTTAGACCAGCATGTTGATATGCTTATGGCAGCTTGATGATACTTGTGTGGTAACCTTCCTACAGGTTGGTGCAGCTAGTTTAGACCAGCCTGTTGATGTGCTTATGGCAGCTTGATACTTGTGTGGTAACCTTCCTACAGGTTGGTGCAGCCAGTTTAGACCAACGTGTTGATGTGCTTATGGCAGCTTGATGATACTTGTGTGGTAACCTTCCTACAGGTTGGTGCAGCCAGTTTAGACCAACGTGTTGATGTGCTTACGGCAGCTTGATGATACTTGTGGTAACCTTTCTACAGGTTGGTGCAGCCTGTTTAGACCAACCTGTTGATATGCTTATGGCAGCTTGATGATACTTGTGGTAACCTTCCTACAGGTTGGTGCAGCCAGTTTAGACCAGCCTGTTGATATGCTTATGGCAGCTTGATGATACTTGTGTGGTAACCTTCCTGCAGGTTGGTGCAGCTAGTTTAGACCAGCATGTTGATATGCTTATGGAAGCTTGATGATACTTGTGTGGTAACCTTCCTACAGGTTGGTGCAGTCTGTTTAGACCAACCTGTTGATATGCTTATGGCAGCTTGATGATACTTGTGGTAACCTTCCTACAGGTTGGTGCAGCCAGTTTAGACCAGCATGTTGATATGCTTATGGCAGCTTGATGATACTTGTGTGGTAACCTTCCTACAGGTTGGTGCAGCCAGTTTAGACCAATGTGTTGATATGCTTATGGCAGCTTGATGATACTTGTGTGGTAACCTTCCTACAGGCTTGTGCAGTCAGTTTAGACCAACGTGTTGATGTGCTTATGGCAGCTTGATGATACTTGTGTGGTAACCTTCCTACAGGTTGGTGCAGTCAGTTTAGACCAGCCTGTTGATATGCTTATGGCAGCTTGATGATACTTGTGGTGACCTTCCTACAGGTTGGTGCAGCCAGTTTAGACCAATGTGTTGATGTGCTTATGGCAGCTTGATGATACTTGTGTGGTAACCTTCCTACAGGTTGGTGCAGCCAGTTTAGACCAACGTGTTGATGTGCTTATGGCAGCTTGATGATACTTGTGGTAACCTTCCTACAGGTTGGTGCAGCCAGTTTAGACCAGCATGTTGATATGCTTATGGAAGCTTGATGATACTTGTGTGGTAACCTTCCTACAGGTTGGTGCAGTCTGTTTAGACCAACCTGTTGATATGCTTATGGCAGCTTGATGATACTTGTGGTAACCTTCCTACAGGTTGGTGCAGTCAGTTTAGACCAACCTGTTGATATGCTTATGGCAGCTTGATGATACTTGTGTGGTAACCTTCCTACAGGTTGGTGCAGTCAGTTTAGACCAGCATGTTGATATGTTTATGGCAGCTTGATGATACTTGTGTGGTAACCTTCCTACAGGTTGGTGCAGTCAGTTTAGACCAGCCTGTTGATGTGCTTATGGCAGCTTGATGATACTTTGAAACCCTACAAGTGAATAGCAGTAAGCCTGTACTCAATATGTCCTCATAAACAGAAGACTTAGAATGTATGAGAATCTTGTCAATTGTGACAGGACACTGTCATCTAGCTTATGAAACACTCCCCCATGACCTCTCCCACATTATAGCACTCATCATTACAACATGCGACACCGTCTCATGTGTCAGCCAAATTTTTCCCTCACCTGTACATACTTTCAAAGTAACTTTCAGTGAAGATACCTTTCAGATGTTGTACCTAATATGGTTATCTTATTCGTACTGTAATTCATCCAACTTTTTCGCATGTTTGCAAGGTGTTTTTTCAAGCTTATTCTGAAAACATTATTCTGTGTAGACTGATGAAATTGCTCTTTTTTGGCCAATCCAACCGGTGTAGTTTTGTCTTTAAAATCAACTCAAAAACCTGTATAAATTGCACTGAAAGTTGCTCTTAGATATGCAAAAAGGTTGAGGAATTAAGGTAATCAATGAAAACCATGAAATCATTGTGATGTGGCCGATAGTTAACATCCAGACTCAAACCATCCATTTATATATGATACTTGTTCAAGTCAGAGATTATGAGTAGCCAGCAAACTTCATACAGCATGCAGCACTTCTGACACAGTAGGTAGATTTGTCCCCCAGTAACGGCTTTGTATTAAGTGAGATATATTGGACAAAGGTCATTAACGAGTCTTGCCAAGTACGGGTACCCCAACAGTTGTGTTGGTAAGTTCCCCTAATATAATGGGGTGCGGTATGTACACCATCATTACCATACATACTACCTTGTCTTGTGTCATTCGTCATTTGTATTGAAGGGAAAGGAAATAAGGGTAGCCTCACAAGACAGAGTTACAGAAAATTTCATGTTCATGAAAAATATGTTCATGAGAAAAATTTTGATAGTCAGAATAAAAAGTATTCAAAGAATTTAAATGTTTGAAAAATGAGGTAATCTTTGTGGTGTGAATGGAACAAGGTACTTTTATACGGACATTGTGTACTTGATGTTAATCTTAATGTATAGAAAAGAGCTGTTCTGATTATATGGTTTTAGGTGAGAATTAATGTGACACAATGTCCAAAGCTGACAGTCTAGCCCAGAAAGTCTGCCACAGGGTTCAGACAGATGAATCCATTTCTTTCTGTAAATATCTTTGAAAAGAATGTAAAATCCTATGCAGAAGGAGGTGTCAGTTGTCCTTAAGATATGCGGCCAAAGTTAAATGTAAGAGAAGAATGAATTTGGTCCCATGCTCAATCGAAAATCTACCTGTGATCTATATATACGAGTAATTACTTCAGGAACTAAACGACTAGCTATATTGGCCTTTTATAGACTAAAATCTTAAGCTATATCAGGTACAATCTGTTGTTCAATGTAACTAACCTAAAGGTGGTTAGGACTGAATGAAATATTAAGATGAACTGGAGATGATGGGCCATGAAGTGTTCAAATGATTAACTTTGGAAATCTGTTACTCACTGGTGCTATGGGGTCCTTACTGGTGCTATGGGGTCCTTACTGGTGCTATGGGGTCCTTACTGGAACCATAGTTACCATGTGCCTTAACTACAAAATACATACCATTGCCACAAGTGTCTATCTTCCTGTGCAGTGATGGTGTATACTGTAGGTGGACATTTACCTGAGTACATCGCAGTGAACAGACCTTTAGATAAGATATTCAAGTTTTGATAATGGCTACGGTTTATGCACGGGCTGTGTGGGGTGTTTTTGCTATGCAACGGGGTGTCATTGCTATGGTGCTTAAGCATATGTGTGATACGTAAGTGCAGCGTCTTCGGAAATGATCAAATCAGCTTTCGCATTGCAAAGAAATGTCCAGTTGTTGTCCATCCATGTTTCCAATTGACTCGAAAGAAAAACTAAATGTACATGTTTGAAAACTATTTAGAAGTTAATGTCCCCTCAAAGCAATCTATTATGAAACGCAAGTATGTGCAAACGCTAAGGAATGTTTTTCAAAGACGGAGTAGTAAGCGGAGACGGCTTTGGCGGTAATATATGCTTAACCGTCCGAAATGAGGTAGAGAAAGGAGAAAGATGGCGGACTATCTCGCGTTCACATAATCAAGACCAGCTGACACTGGCAGTGAACAAAATGGGCATATGAACACTTCCTGTAGACCAATAATCTGGAATAATATAGCCTTGGAAGCTTGCCTTATATGTGTAAATCAATATATATCTATATACTTACTGAAAGACCCTGACGCTTTAGTTTTAGAACTGTATGACCCAGTGGTTAAGACACACGGTCGGATTTTCAGTCGGTTGATGGTTATCGGGTAACGCACTAGTGTCATAAGGTAGTGTTAGTGACAAACTTAGCTTGTAAACACTGGTCCGTTGACCAAAGATTGACCTGACATGGATAAATCACATTCAGTAACAGACTTCTATGTAAATTAGAACCGAACAACGTATGACTTATGTCCCTTACCTGATGATGATAATGTGTGTACAACACTGTCATCGCCGGCTTCCATCCCCGGAAGTCCTCTTGAAACCCTGTGCCACTTGCCAAGAAGCTGTAATCATCTTATCATTGAGAACACGCTCCACTTCTGGGAATCACTGAGTTCTTTTCTACGTAACTAAAGTCCAGAAAGAGTCGGTAAACTTTGGCCTTACCTCGGAGGTTTCCGAGTCCTGTTGCTCACAGTCAAAACGTCGCCTCTACCACATACCTTACTTCCCTAAATTATGCAGACACATGAATCTGTAGAAATCTAATTTCACAACAGTGTGGTTATCTACTGGCTCAGGCCAATGTGCCATGTAGTACCACGGCGGTGTTAGCCTGTAGCAGCAGTAAGATCAAGTCCCTTACTCTGCCCATGCTACCTCGCTCCATCTCACTGTAGTAGGATTATGATTAACATGTAATTATATGTGTCCCTGTGCTTAGACACATGGACCGGCCTTAAGGACAGCGGTCAAACGGTCAGTGGACTAGTTGGATCCTAGCTCGGTGATATACCTGAATGAGAAAGCGGACATTGATCTATCGGGAGTGAATAATTTATTATGGTTGTGCAATTGCGATGTTTTGGTAGTCAGCAGCAGTGCCCCTTGTTCTGTGGAAGATGTACGGTGCTGTAGCGGTGGCAAGGCGGAAGTGCAGGTCCGCACACAATAAGATGAGCGCTTGCCACATTCGGCTCCAGCTTATGTTTATTAATTTTGGCTGGGCTAGTTAATGTTACAGGTAATAATGATGAGGCATTGGTCAAGCTTCTCTCTCATCCCAAGCCTGTAAATATCAATGACCCTATATCTAGGTCAGGCTACCAGCTGGCCAATTACCTATGCAAAATATGACCTACTCACAGCTCTTGCTAACATATCCAGCTTCTAAGCCTTGGCCGATCTCAATCCAGCGACTGTACTGTACCGTTGCTGTGCATGGTTACATCTATCAGTAACGTCATATCTGAATTCTTTCAGCTGTGATGTAGAGTTATGACCAGGCTGGGATCTCGTGTCCTGCGACATTTAGGCCCTAGCCGAGCATGGTGCCAAATAGGATTGTATGCACAGCCCCATCAGCTGATGCACAATGGTAATGCTATTGGAGGGTAGTGCTCAATGACAAGCTGGCTGTAGTAGTGTGGATGCCAACACTAAATGAGACCGGCTCTAGTATTGTGGGGGATGGATGCAGGCCAGGGTAGGAACAAGAGGCCAACAGGAAATGGTGTAGTACTAGTGAGAGAGAGGGATACAGAGCCTTTACCCCTGTTACTAGGTGGCTCTTATTAGCCTGTGTCTATAGTCCTCCACCACCAATGACGACGTTTCTTCAACTGCACTGGCTGACAAAATACCAATAATCAGGCAGCTGCTGACTGCACTATTACATGTGGAACTTTTGCTTGACCCTCTTATCCCGCTAAGCAACAGGGAAGCTTTGGTTTGCTGCTGCAGCGCTGTCTAGCAATTTGGATGGCGAGGTCAATAGATTTGGATCTATTGGTATATCTGATAGTGTCTGGCAGAGCCTGGGGAAGACACCTTGTGTATTAGGGCTGGTTGGGGCATGCCACTCCCAAGCAGTAGAAGGATCAGCTGTTTGAATCTAGGGGATGCTAGCTCTACTTCCAGCTTGACCTAGTTCTGCTACCTCCCAATCCCTCCACACCCCACAGCCCCTGAGTGGGAAGGACCTGGAAATATGTAAGACAAGTGTAAGTGCTCTACCATTGTTGATGGGAGATCTCACTGTGCATGTCAGTGTAGGGAGGAGCAGTCTGTGAAACTGCTGGGATTCCCAGGCCAATGATGGCAGCCATCCTGAACTTTGGTTGACCTCATATTGGGGCAAGTGTACAGCCCTCATCCCAACTCCTCACCCCATTAGACTCTTCACTCCATTTCAGCCAGAACTATACAGTCATACTGCAGCCATCTTCTCATACAGATTCTTTTCCCCACTATATAAACAACATGTGCAGCAGTTTGGCACACGGGGATGCCAAAATGTGTAGCAATGTCCTATATCTGGCCACACAATCTGGCCTGGCACATACAAGTCGTATCTCAGTCTTGTGATCTCTATAATATTCTGCTGTGGGAGGTGTTTTTTTTTTCTCAATGCAGTCACATTGACTCTTAATTGTGCATTCAAAATATATGGTTATGCCACACTCTGAAAAAAAAGAAAGAAAAAAAAATGCCATCTAACCTTTTACATATATGGATGATAGAGTCACAGTCCTTTGGTCACTTCTATGTACCAGAGTGATAACTGTATCTTAACTCATTTAAATTACATGGTAGCTGACATAGTACATATGGTACTCAAGACCGTTGGCATTTAGAGAAACAGATGCTGTAAGAGTTACAATAATGTAGGGCTATGTATGGACAGCTTTTGTGCTGGAACCAAGCCTAAGTGGCTCACCTGACTCTGGCATTTAGTATCTGCTACTAGATGGTTACATAGGTTTTCATTAATGGAAGCAGTGTTACTATGTGGGGATTAGTGAATATTGGAAATGTCGTGAGAGCATGTTCACAGGTGATAATAAATCATTGGAAACTTTAAAAATAAATGGCCACCCTTCTTCAGTTAAGTATCAACATCGTACTGTACTTGAATACTGCTCCTGAAACGGTTTGCTGCCTTCTTGTAAGAATTCGTTATCAGTACCTGTGTATGCAACAACTGTCCGTGGTAACGATACAGTAGCAAACACTACCTGTCTAGTACCTGTGTATGAAACAACTGTCCGTGATAACGATACAGTAGCAAACACTACCTGTCTAGTACCTGTGTATGTAACAACTGTCCGTGATAACGATACAGTAGACTACCTGTCTAGTACCAATGACCTCAGGCAACTCCATTGTAACACCTGGTAATGTAAATGACATGCTTCATTGCAATTAGAATCTATTTGCGTGTTTTCTGGCACAACAATTGATAACAAACAGAGGTACAAAATCTACATGTAAGATAATCATCATCATCCAGATTGTAACATTGTGTGTGTGTATGAGGTAAGTCTGATGCACAGCCTTACATTGTGTGTGTGTGTATGAGGTAAGTCTGATGCACAGCCTTACATTGTGTGTGTTAGGTAAATCTGATGCACAGCCTTACATTGTGTGTGTGTATGAGGTAATTCTGATGCACAGCCTTACATTGTGTGTGTGAGGTAATTCTGATGCACAGCCTTACATTGTGTATGTGAATGAGGTAATTCTGATGCACAGCCTTACACTGTGTATGTGAATGAGGTAATTCTGATGCACAGCCTTACACTGTGTATGTGAATGAGGTAATTCTGATGCACAACCTTACATTGTGTGTGTGTATGAGGTAATTCTGATGCACAGCCTTACATTGTGTATGTGAATGAGGTAATTCTGATGCACAGCCTTACATTGTGTATGTGAATGAGGTAATTCTGATGCACAGCCTTACACTGTGTATGTGAATGAGGTAATTCTGATGCACAGCCTTACACTTTGTGTGTGTATGAGGTAATTCTAATGCACAGCCGTACACTGTGTGTGCGTGAGGTAATTCTGATGCACAGCCTTACATTGTGTGTGTGTGTATGAGGTAATTCTGATGCACAGCCTAACATTGTGTATATGAGGTAATTCTGATGCACAGCCTTACATTATGTATGTGTATGAGGTAATTCTGATGCACAGCCTTACATTGTGTGTGTGTATGAGGTAATTCTGATGCACAGCCTTACATTGTGTATATGAGGTAATTCTGATGCACAGCCTTACATTGTGTATGTGTATGAGGTAATTCTGATGCACGGCCTTACATTGTGTGTATGTATGAGGTATTTCTGATGCACAGCCTAACATTGTTTTTGTGTATGAGGTAATTCTGATGCACAGCCTAACATTGTGTGTGTGTATGAGGTAATTCTGATGCACAGCCTTACATTGTGTATGTGTATGAGGTAATTCTGATGCACAGCCTAACATTGTGTGTGTGTATGAGGTAATTCTGATGCACAGCCTAACATTGTGTGTGTGTATGAGGTAATTCTGATGCACGGCCTTACATTGTGTGTGTGAGGTAATTCTGATGCACAGCCTAACATTGTGTATGTGTATGAGGTAATTCTGATGCACAGCCTTACATTGTGTGTGTGTATAAGGTAATTCTGATGCACAGCCTAACATTGTGTATGTGTATGAGGTAATTCTGATGCACAGCCTTACATTGTGTGTGTGTATGAGGTATTTCTGATGCACAGCCTAACATTGTGTATGTGTATGAGGTAATTCTGATGCACAGCCTAACATTGTGTGTGTGTATGAGGTATTTCTGATGCACAGCCTAACATTGTGTATGTGTATGAGGTAATTCTGATGCACAGCCTAACATTGTGTATGTGTATGAGGTAATTCTGATGCACAGCCTTACATTGTGTGTGTGTATGAGGTAATTCTGATGCACAGCCTAACATTGTGTGTGTGTATGAGGTAATTCTGATGCACAGCCTTACATTGTGTGTGTGTGTGAGGTAATTCTGATGCACAGCCTAACATTGTGTTTGTGTATGAGGTAATTCTGATGCACAGCCTTACATTGTGTATGTGTATGAGGTAATTCTGATGCACAGCCTTACATTGTGTGTGTGTATGAGGTAATTCTGATGCACAGCCTAACATTGTGTGTGTGTATGAGGTAATTCTGATGCACAGCCTTACATTGTGTGTGTGAGGTAATTCTGATGCACAGCCTAACATTGTGTATGTGTATGAGGTAATTCTGATGCACAGCCTTACATTGTGTGTGTGTATGAGGTAATTCTGATGCACGGCCTTACATTGTGTGTGTGAGGTAATTCTGATGCACAGCCTAACATTGTGTATGTGAATGAGGTAATTCTGATGCACAGCCTTACATTGTGTATGTGAATGAGGTAATTCTGATGCACAGCCTTACATTGTGTGTATGAGGTAATTCTGATGCACAGACTAATATTGTGTGTATGAGGTAATTCTGATGCACAGCCTAACCTTGTGTGTGTGTATGAGGTATTTCTGATGCACAGCCTAACATTGTGTGTGTGTATGAGGTAATTCTGATGCACAGCCTGGTGCTTGATAGCACATTTATGTGGAGATTTTTTCCAAAAATTTGGAGACGTTTAATGGTTTTCTCCCTGGAATGTGTAATAGTTTCCTGCTTAGGGAGATGTAATGGTTTCCTTCCTGGGGACTTAGAACAAACTTGTAATGAACTCCTTTGAGAGACATGTAATGGCTGCCTCCATGGGGATGTGTAGTCGTTTCCTTCTTGCAGACATGTAGTGGTTTCCTTACAGGTTGCTCACATTCCTCTGTCTTCATGTGAGGAGACTTTGTCAGCTACCTGGGGATGTGTAATGGTTTCCTCCCTAGGAATGTGTAAGGATTTCCTCCCTGAAGACATGTAATGGTTTCCTCCCTGGTGTGTAATGGTTTCCTCCCTAGAGATGTGTTATAGTTTCCTCCCTCTACCTTGCCTTCCGCTAGCTTCATGCGAGGGGGCTTCTCAGCACCTGAGAACGTTTAATGGTTTCCTTCTGGACTGCTCACCTTCCTCTGCCTTTATCTGAGGAGGTTTCCTCCCTGGGGGAAGTGTAATTGTTTCATCCCTGGGGAACATGTAATGGTTTTCTCCCTTTTGACATGTTATGGTTTTCTCCCTGGGGACGTGGTTTCCTTCCTGGACATCCTAAACATGATTTGAGTGTATGTATACTGTTTTGATATGTGTTATTGTTCATTCAGAATTACAGAAAATATTATTTTGCATTATTGATACCTTGGCTGAATGAGGCATGATTGGTGATGTAAACTGAGATCCTGGTTGAGTATCGTTATTGGCATATCTTTGTAGTCATGTCTGTTAGCTGTTACATGTACATCATATGTTCAGGAGTCTCTATACAAGTGAGCCACTAGGTCATCATTTTGCCAATGCAAGACACACTAACTACAATGCAGGCACAGGTTCATGGTTTTGCTGACAAAAGATGCTTTTGGGCATGTGTTCTTGCACACAGGGCAAATGGGCACTGGTCTACAATAAAGGGACTGATTTTTGGAATAATCATGGATGCTATATCATGTGTGTGCGCTACGCCATGTACAAAAATCAAAATGTACACAAAAGAGGCACTTTATGCATATAGCTATGTTTGTTATGAATTTACCTACAAGAAATTATCTTGCTTACATACTGTAAATCTACAACCTTTCAACCATTGAAGCACTTTTTTAAAGGGAATTTATGCGTACAACTATTAGGAAAATTACACTAAAAATGAGTCACTTACATTTAGTATGCAGACAGCCATTGTCGGCAATTAAAGCTAACACACGGTTATTCTAATATGTGAAAAATGCAAAACTTAACAGAATAGGATGAAGAACTGGTGTTACTATAATTTAGACCATTTGTGCTCTGTTGTGGAATCGGGTAGGTGTGTGATGTTTGGCAGTGTGTGTCAGTGGAGAGTACCCTACTTTCCCTGACCTTTTTGCATCTGAAAGAGCATCTTTCAGCCCAATTTATTTGATTGATTTCTTTTGATATTGGCGATAAAACTTCATTGGTTGGGTTTCCCAGTTTCAGGTCTTCACAAAAAGTATAATTTTATCAGTTAACACAATAATGCCTTTAGAATATGCTTGAATGAACAGTTGAAGAATTGTAGTAATGGGGCACTGTCTGCGGGTAATGGGGCACTGTCTGCAGGTAATGGGGCACTGTCTGCAGGTAATGGGCATTGTCTGCAGGTAATTGGGCACTGTCTGCAGGTAATGGGGCACTGTCTGCATGTAATGGGGCACTATCTGCAGATAATGGGGTACTGTCTGCAGGTAACGGGCATTGCCTGCAGGTAATGGGGCACTGTCTGCAGGTAATTGGGCACTGTCTGCAGGTAATGGGGCACTGTCTGCATGTAATGGGGCACTATCTGCAGATAATGGGGCACTGTCTGCAGGTAACGGGCATTGCCTGCAGGTAATGGGGCACTGTCTGCAGGTAAAGGAAGAACTTGTTGGGTTTTGGAATATGCATATAAAATTTTCATATAAACCTTCCATGGCTTTGCCTGTCCTGATATGTGACACACACATATGAACTTTCCATGGCTTTGCCTGTCCTGATATGTGACACACACATATAAACTTTCCATGGCTTTGCCTGTCCTGATATGTGACACACACATATGAACTTTCCATGGCTTTGCCTGTCCTGATATGTGACACACACATATAAACTTTCCATGGCTTTGCCTGTCCTGATATGTGACACACACATATAAACTTTCCATGGCTTTGCCTGTCCTGATATGTGACACACACATATAAACTTTCCATGGCTTTGCCTGTCCTGATATGTGACACACACATATAAACCTTCCATGGCTTTGCCTGTCCTGATATGTGACACACACATATAAACCTTCCATGGCTTTGCCTGTCCTGATATGTGACACACACATATAAACTTTCCATGGCTTTGCCTGTCCTGATATGTGACACACACATATAAACTTTCCATGGCTTTGCCTGTCCTGATATGTGACACACACACATAAACTTTCCATGGCTTTGCCTGTCCTGATATGTGACACACATGTGCCACATATATTATGTGGTTAGAATCTAATGGTGTGTAGATATACATGGTTAATACACACGGCAGTAGCGATAACCATGTTGGTAAATTCATAGTGGACAACAGAAAAGCACTGTTGTTCAAGTCTCCTGCCGAGAGAAATGCATTAGTTGTGTGAGTAAGACAAATGTCAAAGATTGGTGCAATTTGAGGCCAACTTTGCTTGGGTGTTTCTGTTGTAAAATAATTGGCATATATTTGTGCGTGTATGTATGTATATATACATGTATACTTACATACACATGCAGCATCAAAATGTCAGAGGGGTAGATTTGCATTCCAGGCCTTTGATTATTACATGCATAGCCTAGGCAGGCATCAATCTACCTACATGCCTGTGTGTATACATTTACCATGTATCAGTTCAGCAAATGCCAACTATATGTATCTCAGATTCCAAGGTTCCATGCTGCAGGGGAGGCTCGGAACGGGTCATGTACACGTAGACACATTAAGTATGACTGTGTCTGGTCTTCTGCAAATTCTATTTGCGCATATGGACCGCACTTCAGGAGTTTAGCGAAAGTCCTCACGGAGTGGCCAGTCCTCTGTAAATTACCTGTTTGTACCACTTTCTACCCGCTTTGGTGTCATTAAGTCTGTTCAGCTCACCTTTGTACCGGTCAGTTGATCAAATTAAGCATTTACAGAGACTGATTCCTTCCTTTTGACCACAAAGATAGGCAGGTATGGAACCTTCATGTCGTTGTGCTAATGCTTATCCGCTCTCATGCAAAGTGGTTGATCTTGCGCAACTTCCGGCATGGTCAAAACGGCAAGGGAGAACATCAGTTACATCAGCTCATTGTTTTCTCAATGGGAGTTTCAATGGGGTTACAAGGCGGTATCTTTGCTCTGATTTTAAATCTTGACAAAAATCAAAACGTATGCTTACATAAAGTATATGTACATATATTATTAAATAGCTGGCAATGGTTTCACTGTAGCCGTTGGCTTAACCAATAAGAGGCATGCATGTAAAGTGCTACCTGTCATATGATGTGAAGGTGCGCAGACTTCTTACCAGGGGCCCCAGCCTGGGGAACCAGCGTAAAATCTTGTCCTGGAATTGGGACAATTGTAATCAGCGTGTAGGACTGAGCTGACTAGCCATCACCTTTCTAACGCAAGGACAGACCAGCAACAAGTACATACTGTTACATCAGCCTCATCTCCCACAACATCCGGGCTCTTCTCTCAGCTTCATTGTGAAAACTGTGAGGTGGTGATGTCATCAGAGGGTGTCCCCGACAGTGGAGGGAATCCCACGGCATACCCTCTGCCACTCCATCAGCTGCTGGTGTACTACTTGATGTGTTGCGCTATATAGTGTATGTACTAACTAGATGTTGTGGTGGAGTAGCTAGGACAGGGCTAAGGGGGACCCACTGTCACTGTACATACTCGCAATGGAGATTGTTTATCATAATACTTTGGAAATTGAAGTTCATGGGCATACACACATTGGCTACACACAGCGAGCAGCAGGTAGTAGACTCTGGGAAAAGATGTCAATAGGTGTATTATATTTGATTAAGAGACATGGGTGCATTAGCACCGGCAGCTAAGCACATGTTGGTAGGGGTTGTAAGAAGGAAGTTGTAGTAGATGGGTGATCTAGGAAGCTGAGGCTGAGCCCTGGGCTACCTAGCTGGAATTCTAAAACCCCATCTTCTCCAATGACTGCATATTTTAACCCCATTTCACACTAACCTTAATTTCTTACAAGTTTGTCTTGCCTGGAAAATATTGATGGGTGAGAGGAGCCCGAAGAAGGCTGAGGCTTGCTGAACCAGCAGGCTTGGCTGTCGTTGGCTGGCCGGACAGTCAGTTGATAGGGAGGTACGGGAATCCCGCTACTGTCAGCTGATTGGTCCCCAGTAGTCCTGTGCTGTTACAGGCTGCCCGGGCCACCGCTGTTGTCCGGGGATGGACTGGGGATACTACAGCCAGATCATAACACACATCTTGCACCAGTGTCACCAGCACTTCATGCAAAGCTGCAGTAAGCAGGTATATGCTATGAGCAAGTGCATTAGAGTATACCACTGATCAATAAATCTGACATTACATGGAGAAATTTGTATCAAGTTATGTTGATAATAGGCAGGCTTGAGTAAGATTGAGTGGAGCTGGTTTCCAGAAATCAGCTGATGGACAGTTCAGGAGCACTCAGCACCAGGCTCATTGATCCCTCTCATGTTAATCAGAGCTCTTCAAGGACTTTAGACAAACACCGGTACAAGGATTGAGATAAGAATTAAAATTGATGGCAAACATCCTGCAGTAAGAGTAGATTTGAGAAGAGAAATATGATCAGTTAGTCCTTACACATTTCTATACTACATGCACTCTTCCATGATATTGATTTACTTGCGTTATCAATGACCAAGGGAGGTAACTCATGTCTAGAATGCAGTGTTGCTGTCAGCTTCTAGTCTGAACACTAAATGTTATTAAACTTTAGGTGAAAAAAAAAAAGAATAATTTTTGTTTTTACAGTATCTGTTTAGGATGGTAGACTTGATTATGGTTTAATTTACCATGATTTTATAACTGTTAATACAAATTGCATCACTACTAGTGCTTAACTGGAGTAATGTGTAAACCACAGATGGAATAAAAAGTGATTTTCTGGAGTAAGGTGTAAAACACAAATCAAATAAAAAGTGCTTTAGTTGTGATCAGTTGACCTTTGATGAGAATATAATCAGGGCAAATCATTTGTCCATGGCTGTGTAGAACTTTGTAATCACCAACATGTAATTCAGAGTGTAATATTTTTCAATATTTTTGAAAACATATAGAAACAATGTTCAAACACAAGTGTTCATGTAAGAGCACACAGATGGTAAACTAAAGGTGTGTACTTTAAGATGCAAGATCATTTGAAAACCAAATAACTTCAGGTATGTACAAAAGTTGAGAAGGATTAGTTCGTCTTTACTCTAACTGGTATGATACAAATCCTACATTACAAGTATTTTAACCATCTAAAGTGGCTACTATCATGTACTATCAAACTATACACTATTTTATGACTTAAAGCTAATGAAATAAAAATGTCCATAACCTGAGACATTGCAGTATATTTGATCTGGAAAGAAATAAATGGAGTAGCATTGGTCTGGAGATACATGCTCTACCATCCACATGTTCTACTATCCACATGCCCATGTGCCTGCATGTGTCACCCACATAACCTCTTAAAACAGTGCAGGAAAAGACTCTCCACTCAAGATTCCAGTCTGTAGCAAGAAGGTTATAAACTGCCCCCTGGTGATATGATTTGAGATGAAGGAAGATAACCTGTTGGAGAGCTCCTGACAGCTGTGGGGCTGCTTTTCCTTATCCACCATGTGGCCCAGTGATGGGTGCAGATGCCACCTCCATATCTGGGCATGGAAAAGTGCATAGGGGGCTGGCAAGGCTACTATAGGCACCTGGACAGTTACTCAGTGACCAGTCCGCCTGACTTGGCTCAGGCATCACCCACAATCCTGCAGGCAGCCTAGTGGCACTAGCACATTCATCCATGCATTTCAGGCTTCAGGACAGTTGCATACTATTATATCTTCTATCTTTTTGAGCACAAAAAATATTATTGATGAAATATTCCAGAGGCAGCTAACAGAGGTTGAGGTAATGGCATTTTGGGAGATTGACAAGCTTCACTTTGTGGCATGTCCCAAGGAGCCAAATTGGCTAGCAAAGACATCGTTAGCTTCAGAGGGAAAACTTGACATTTCATCACTTCATTCAGCTGGTATGGGACTGATACATACATGTGACTGGTATGAAATTATTGAATAAAGTGAACTAATGTCAAAGTTTTAAAGCAGTGTAAGTGAGTATGACTTATTAACAATGATAAGATGGGAGAAGATCTCTGAGGGTGACAGATTTGGTGGTCAGTGAAGTGCTTAGTGGGCTACAGGCTTGTATAGTGACAGGATGTTAACATGGAGTACATGGCTAGGCACAAACATGAGAACTCTGTGACTGTGTACATGTACATCTAAAACATGACCATGACATGTCAAACAATATGTGACAAGTGGTTGGGTGCACATGGAGGACAGTCTACCTGTAAAATGTGTGTCACTCATCAAAACCTGCTTAGAGAAGCCCTGATCTGACCTGTGCATCAGACCTTACTTCTCATCTACTTTATTAATGCACAAGTTTTGTAAAGAAAAAGAAAATATAGGTTTATACCCGATCGAGTAAGTGCCTAAAGATAAAGAGTAGAATTGTGAAGTATAAAGTTGTGAAAACCAACCTGCTGGACTAGGTGCAGATCCTGTGGCTGGCCATAGAAGGCTTGCTGCTATATTGGACTAGCCTGGTTACTGATGATGCCCCCCCTATGGTGTAGAGAAATATCAGAGCTGGATGGGCCACATAGCCTGGGGACCTCTCTGTAATCTACCTAACTTATAACCTAGGATTGAGGCTCTCCTAGGGGTGGCTCTGATCCCTTCAGCATTAATAACCCAGCATACAATACAACTCAGCACACCAGCATCATTAGTTAGGGCGATTATCAATTAACTGGTGTGGACAATGAATTCAGCAACTACATGGTACAAACTAGAGAGCAGTACTAGCAACAGCTATATGTAATGTGTGTGCTGGGTGGCACACAGGAAATAGGGGGTGCGCAGTACTGAGAGTGGGACACATAGGATGGGGAGGATATGGCTGGTCCAGCACTGCTACATGTGCACAACTCTCCAACACAAGCTAGACGTATTTAGGCATTAGGCATTCTACATTGTAAACCCCCTAAAGATTTAATCATTAGCTTATAATAAACCCCTGTTTTGAACCATAATCCAACCAGAAGTGACAGACATAAGTTTGTAGTATTAGTATGGCAAGATGGATTTGCCCTTGAGCACAGTTGAATTATGATACATATCATCAGTAGATGTGGTGTACTGATCTGGTGTACTGATGTAGTGTACTGATCTGGTGTACTGATGTAGTGTACTGATCTGGTGTACTGATGTAGTGTGCTGATCTGGTGTACTGATGTAGTGTACTGATCTGGTGTACTGATGTAGTGTACTGATCTGGTGTACTGATGTAGTGTGCTGATCTGGTGTACTGATCTGGTGTACTGATGTAGTGTACTGATCTGGTGTACTGATGTAGTGTGCTGATCTGGTGTACTGATGTAGTGTACTGATCTGGTGTACTGATGTAGTGTGCTGATCTGGTGTACTAATGTAGTGTACTGATCTGGTGTACTGATGTAGTGTACTGATCTGGTGTACTGATGTAGTGTACTGATCTGGTGTACTGATGTAGTGTACTGATCTGGTGTACTGATGTAGTGTACTGATCTGGTGTACTGATGTAGTGTACTGATCTGGTGTACTAATGTGGTGTACTGATCTGGTGTACTGATGTAGTGTGCTGATCTGGTGCACTAATGTAGTGTACTGATCTGGTGTACTGATGTAGTGTGCTGATCTGGTGTACTAATGTGGCGTACTGATCTGGTGCACTAATGTAGTGTACTGATCTGGTGCACTAATGTAGTGTACTGATCTGGTGTACTGATGTAGTGTGCTGATCTGGTGTACTAATGTGGCGTACTGATCTGGTGTACTAATGTGGCGTACTGATCTGGTGCACTAATGTAGTGTACTGATCTGGTGCACTAATGTAGTGTACTGATCTGGTGCACTAATGTGGCGTACTGATCTGGTGCACTAATGTAGTGTACTGATCTGGTGTACTGATGTAGTGTGCTGATCTGGTGCACTAATGTAGTGTACTGATCTGGTGTACTGATGTAGTGTACTGATCTTGTGTACTGATGTAGTGTACTGATCTAGTGTACTGATCTGGTGTACTGATGTAGTGTACTGATCTGGTGTACTGATGTAGTGTACTGATCTGGTGTACTGATGTAGTGTACTGATCTGGTGTACTGATGTAGTGTACTGATCTGGTGTACTGATGTAGTGTGCTGATCTGGTGTACTAATGTGGCGTACTGATCTGGTGCACTGATGTAGTGTACTGATCTGGTGTACTGATGTAGTGTACTGATCTGGTGTACTGATGTAGTGTGCTGATCTGGTGTACTGATGTAGTGTACTGATCTGGTGTACTGATGTAGTGTACTGATCTGGTGTACTGATGTAGTGTACTGATCTGGTGTACTGATGTAGTGTACTGATCTGGTGTACTGATGTAGTGTACTGATCTGGTGTACTGATGTAGTGTGCTGATCTGGTGTACTGATGTAGTGTGCTGATCTGGTGTACTAATGTGGTGTACTGATCTGGTGTACTGATGTAGTGTACTGATCTGGTGTACTGATGTAGTGTGCTGATCTGGTGTACTAATGTGGTGTACTGATCTGGTGTACTGATGTAGTGTACTGATGTAGTGTACTGATCTGGTGTACTGATGTAGTGTACTGATCTGGTGTACTGATGTAGTGTGCTGATCTGGTGTACTGATGTAGTGTGCTGATCTGGTGTACTAATGTGGCGTACTGATCTGGTGCACTAATGTAGTGCACTGATCTGGTGCACTAATGTAGTGCACTGATCTGGTGCACTAATGTAGTGTACTGATCTGGTGTACTGATCGGGTGCACTGATGTGGTGCACTGATCTGGCGCACTAATGTAGTGTACTGATCTGGTGCGCTAATGTATTGAAGTGGTGTGGTGTAGTATCTGGTGCACTAATGTAGTGCACTGATCTGGTGCACTGATGTAGTGTACTGATCTGGTGTACTGATCTGGTGCACTGATGTGGTGCACTGATCTGGTGTACTGATCTGGTGCACTAATGTAGTGCACTGATCTGGTGCACTAATGTAGTGTACAGATCTGGTGTACTGATCTGGTGCACTAATATAATGTACTGATACACTAGTGTTGATGTTTTGTTAATCTTTAACCTTTTCAACCTCTAAAGCACTTTTTTTCTGTGGAATTTATGCATACATGTATGAAAATGACACTAAAAATGGTTTGTGTCACTTAAGCTTTAAACTTCATAAAACTATGCAAATTACTACTGTACACCGCCCCATAGTTCCCTCAGATTGTTTCCAAATATTGGTCACAGAGGTAGTTGAAAAAGTTGAAGAATTGGGGTATGTGTGTGTACTCCTAGCTGTTTGGGACGTCCTTATTCTGTTCCAGTCCTGATCACATGTGCCTTTTGCCTCACATGTCTTCTGTCCCAATCCCCTGGATGATGTCTTTTCTGTTCCAGTCCTGATCACATGTACCTTTTGCCTCACATGTCTTCTGTCCCAATCCCCTGGATGATGTCTTTTCTGTTCCAGTCCTGATCACATGTGCCTTTTGCCTCACATGTCTTCTGTCCCAATCCCCTGGATGATGTCTTTTCTGTTCCAGTCCTGATCACATGTGCCTTTTGCCTCACATGCCTTCTGTCCCAATCCCCTGGATGATGTCTTTTCTGTTCCAGTCCTGATCACATGTGCCTTTTGCCTCACATGTCTTCTGTCCCAATCCCCTGGATGATGTCTTTTCTGTTCCAGTCCTGATCACATGTGCCTTTTGCCTCACATGTCTTCTGTCCCAATCCCCTGGATGATGTCTTTTCTGTTCCAGTCCTGATCACATGTGCCTTTTGCCTCACATGCCTTCTGACCCAATCCCCTGGATGATGTCTTTTCTGTTCCAGTCCTGATCACATGTGCCTTTTGCCTCACATGTCTTCTGTCCCAATCCCCTGGATGATGTCTTTTCTGTTCCAGTCCTGATCACATGTGCCTTTTGCCTCACATGTCTTCTGTCCCAATCCCCTGGATGACGTCTTTTCTGTTCCAGTCCTGATCACATGTGCCTTTTGCCTCACATGCCTTCTGTCCCAATCCCCTGGATGACGTCTTTTCTGTTCCAGTCCTGATCACATGTGCCTTTTGCCTCACATGTCTTCTGTCCCAATCCCCTGGATGACGTCTTTTCTGTTCCAGTCCTGATCACATGTGCCTTTTGCCTCACATGTCTTCTGTCCCAATCCCCTGGATGACGTCTTTTCTGTTCCAGTCCTGATCACATGTGCCTTTTGCCTCACATGTCTTCTGTCCCAATCCCCTGGATGACGTCTTTTCTGTTCCAGTCCTGATCACATGTGCCTTTTGCCTCACATGTCTTCTGTCCCAATCCCCTGGATGATGTCTTTTCTGTTCCAGTCCTGATTACATGTGCCTTTTGCCTTACATGCCTTCTGTCCCAATCCCCTGGATGATGTCTTTTCTGTTCCAGTCCTGATCACATGTGCCTTTTGCCTCACATGCCTTCTGTCCCAATCCCCTGGATGATGTCTTTTCTGTTCCAGTCCTGATCACATGTGCCTTTTGCCTCACATGTCTTCTGTCCCAATCCCCTGGATGATGTCTTTTCTGTTCCAGTCCTGATCACATGTACCTTTTGCCTCACATGTCTTCTGTCCCAATCCCCTGGATGATGTCTTTTCTGTTCCAGTCCTGATCACATGTGCCTTTTGCCTCACATGTCTTCTGTCCCAATCTCCTGAATGATGTCTTTTTTGTTCTAATCCTGATCACATGTGCCTTTTGCCTCACATGCCTTCTGTCCCAATCTCTTTGATGATGTCTTTTCTGTTCCAGTCAAACTTTGAAATCTTGTCCCTTCAAAGCAAAACTTTATTTTAGATGCTGGTTACTTTTTAGACTGTACTGATATGTAAAATTTGCATGAGTAGGGACTTAGGGGGAAAGCTCTGCTAATTACACAAGCAGTTCTTTTCCTGCTGATTTCTGCATTTGTAAATCAATTTTGTGCGATTTCCCCTTTCCAAGTTCTTTTTGTAGCATTTTTATTTGTAAATGAGACGATGCTTAGATTGATTTCATACACCTGACTTTCATATGACTCTAGAGATTAGACTTCACCCTGAGAAAGTTAGTTTGTGTCTTTGTGAATACTTTTCGGTAGCGCATGGTATAATACATGAGGATACTCTGTCCTCATGCTGCAGGTACACCTACACATTGGCAGTTGTCAACATTACACATATATATGTTGAAAAACAATTAGAGATGAATATTTCTAACATAAATCTTTAAAAAAAAATTATGCAGAGATTATTGAATATGCTTTTGATAGTCATACTGATGAGTGATTTATTATTTTGCACTGGGATATAATTTCACGTTAGTTGCCGATGCTGCAGCTTGATAATTGACGATGATAATTGGTGATTATTAATTAGTGTAGTATGAGAGAGTTAATGAGGTGGTGTATGGTCAGGATGAAGGGTCGTGGGTTAATTACTTCATGGATAAACCTTGTTAGATTCAGAGTGTTGCTAACACTGACATTTACTGCATGATTAACTCTGCACATACCAATCTGTGTGTACAACTGTTATGGTCATTTAACCTTTTCACGTAATAGATGAGCAACAGATGAGCAACATTAGTACCTTTCAGTTGTACACGTACATGTCTCACAGAACTGTTCTCATCACTACAAGCAAAACCAGCAGTTGACTTGTCTCAAGTGAGATTTGAGCAAAATCTACAATGTAAGTATTGAACCAGAAAAAAAAGATTAATAAATACATAATTCTGACAGAGGTTGCCAGGTTCTGATTTGTGAGGTACTGTTACATGCATGATAATTTGCACTGAATGTGATCTGGCACACAACGTGGTGAATTGTGCCGGTGAATTGTGCCGGCCGGGACTTATAGCTTCTGGCTTGTATTTTAACACAGTGTCTTGGAAAGGTTACAGCGTACACAACACAGTCTTCACACAGAACCATGAAAATATCAAGCATGGTTAGATTATCAGTGTGACTAAACCAGTCCCTACTGAGATCCAGGTACCTCTGAAACTTGCCAAATGGGCTGGTGTGTAGCCCCTAGATGTGTACATGTGTGCTGGTAGGTGCAGCCTATGTGAATGAAAGCTTTGTCATAGCCTGGTGCATGGCCTAGCTCAGCTAGGGCATGCTGGGTAATGTCACATTGCAGTGGGATGAATGGTCTGTGGAAGGAGGTGAAAAAATTAAACTACTCAACTGAGAAGTTCACATCCTGTCTGTCTGACAGACTGACTTCTTTTAAGGTCTTGTAACCCTTCTCCTTCTAGGGGTATCTTAATAAACAGCTCTTGTAGTAGCTTGTGGAAAACGCAGAAAGCTATCATGTAAGTGAAATATTCATCAGTAAAGTGCAAAGCACAGCAGTGAGAGAAATAAATGAATAAATACCCGACTTGCTGCCTTCATTGTGCTCTTGTACCTGTGAAATGAGAATCTGTTTTTTTTACTCATGAAACTATTGTGACACTCATGTTAATTAATAACATTTTTGTGTGTATACCATTTGATGTGTTGAATGAATACTCAGTAGGGTGTTAGCCGGCTGCAATATTCAATCAGTATCGAGAAGACTTACTGTATACTAACGTAAATTTTTGTAAGTGCGAACCTATTTCAGAGCTTTTAAAAAAGAAGCAGTTGTCAGTTATTGAACATATTTTGCTATTTCCAAAATATGTCCAAAAAGCAGACAAAGTGAACAAGTACATGATTTGTAGCTTTTTTGTCTCTCAGCTGTTGAGGTTGTTATCATCTCGCACCTTGCCCACAACCCAAACACCCCCACCCCCACTGTACCCCATCCCTCACAGACTGGTACAGTCACCTGACACCTCTACTAACCATTAACCCTTACCACACTCCCAGGGCAATTGGGCAAACCTATATTTCTGAGACAAATGGGCAGAGAAGTGACTGACAGTAGAACAAAGAATGGATATATCTACATGTGTATGTACTGCCAGGTCTGGGATGAAACTCTCCAATTCAGAATAGCAACAATGATAGTTTATGAAAACTGAAATGTAGAATATCACCTCTGCTTTGATCGGTGAGGGTTTGTGCTCCAGGGGAGTTGTTACTAGTTTGACTACAGTTGCTATGTCAGGAGATCTGTCAGTTCCTTGAAAGTGATGGACTTTACTCAGGTCTCTGTCAACAGTGGGCTTTGATCAGGCCTCTGTCATCAGTGGACTTTACTCAGGTCTCTGTCAACAGTGGTCTTTACTCAGGTCTCTGTCAACAGTGTGCTTTACTCAGGCCTCTGTCATCAGTGGACTTTACTCAGGTCTCTGTCAACAGTGGTCTTTACTCAGGTCTCTGTCAACAGTGTGCTTTACTCAGGCCTCTGTCATCAGTGGACTTTACTCAGGTCTCTTGTCAACAGTGGGCTTTGCTCAGGCCTCTGTCATCAGTGGACTTTACTCAGGTCTCTGTCAACAGTGGACTTTGCTCAGGTCTCTGTCGACAGTGGGCTTTACTCAGGTCTCTGTCAACAGTGGGCTTTGCTCAGGCCTCTGTCAACAGTGGACTTTACTCAGGTCTCTGCTCAACAGTGCGCTGTACTCAGGTCTCTGTCAACCGTGAGTTTGCTGTGCTCATTAACCTCAATACTGTCATATGTCTGAAATATTAAAGTGCCACTGATATAATTTTTAGAATACTAAAAGAACATTATCTGATGAAAATTGAAACAGAACTTATATACTTTTTTTTGCGTTAAATGGGCTTCGTCTTAATTTGAGTCCCAGTATGCAACTCACAGAGTGAGTGACTTATGACAGCGCGTACATGTAGCTAGGCCTACATAATATGACAACACAAGTTGTATGGTTAGGATGTTAACGAAGTAACTTTCTAATACATTGATGTACGGACTTTAAGGAAGGTTGTTTAGTCTTGTCAGCATGCTTTAAATAAATTTTAACCTAGTGAATAAATAAGCAAAATATAATGAATGTGATATAAAGTGTTGAAAAACTGCCTATATACATGTTATTTTAATAATAAGCATGAACTTTGGAAATTGTGGCTTAGGGAGATATCTTATGGTTATATTAGCATACATGTATATTAGAAAGTGAGATACCTTTTGTGGCATGCAGGCACATGTGACAATCATCAGTGATAGGTTTTGAAACTTAAATTTAAAATCAGATCACTTGTCTTTGAGGAACACATTAAAAGATGAGTCCTGATGCTTGAAGAAATCTGAGCCCTACCCCTCATTCCTCCCCATATCCCTGTCCCCACCCACTGCAGACTATGCCCATTAACAGCCTGATAAGACTTGCACAACCTAGCAGCTTGGCATGTTTAAAAGCTCCTGGTCAACTCCATGATGGATTAGGTCTTACAGATTTATCTCCCTTCTCTGCTGGAGGACAGTCTGATGCCCATGTGGTCTCCATCAGGGTAAAAGCTGAGGGTTGATCCTCAGACCTTATCCCTGGCCTAGAAGGTGATTAGCCTGTACTGAAGAGACAGGGTGTGATCAGTGATGTAATTGTGGCTGTGGTCAGAGCCCTAAGCTGTGTGTTTATCACCATTACAGATGTGTAGGGGGCAGAGATAGCCCCTCTCCCCTTACACATTAGAGGACACTAACACTTGACAGTTGTCATTAGGTAGCCAGTCTAGTCTCAAGTTACAGACAGGAAACTTGTGATTTCCAGGTTTTATCTCCAAAGACATATGGCAGGTTAAGGTCTAAACCTGTACTGCTGGTTTACAAAG
Organism: Liolophura sinensis; assembly: GCF_032854445.1. NCBI lineage: Eukaryota > Metazoa > Mollusca > Polyplacophora > Chitonida > Chitonidae > Liolophura > Liolophura sinensis. The sequence goes on along the minus strand of NC_088301.1, from coordinate 381,341 downwards.
TGTGCTATGCATCTTCTAAGCCCATTTTCTGTCCCAATGGACTAACTTGAAGCTCATGTATGGTATAAAGTTGGAAATGTAAGCAGAATACCTATGTGATGTAAGATAATAAACCTGTCAAATCCCATGTGATGGGATTGAAGTCAATTGTTACCAATAAAATGAAGAAAATGAAGTAATCTGCTTTATTCACTTCGATGATTTCAGACAGCCATTGTTAGCGGTTCGGGAAAATTATAGAAAGTGGTATTACATGCTCCAAAATGTAAGCGAAAAAAATATTGAAGGAAGGAATTTCAGACATTTCCTGTTGAATTCCTGAAAAAGTTATTTCAACGTTCTGCAATTGTACGTGCATATAAAAGTACCTGTGTTTATTGTTAAATAATGGAGTTTTACAGATATACAGTTTTGGCAATGAATTGATAAAATAATGGAGTTTTATAGATATACAGTTTTGGCAATGAATTGTTTAATGGTATATTGATATATCATAATTATGAAATAACATAATTCTAATGCTACACAGAGCAAAAGCAAACTGTTTTAGTTAAACATGGGAAGCAACTCACAATACAGTAGTGTTATGTTTAGCTAACGTGATTATCTCCCTTTTGAGAATGTTTAGTAGTAAAAGTAATGTGTCAATAAAACACTTAAGATCATCTTGTGACAAACCAGTATTTTATATGTGAATTTGATGCTTTATAGGGTTCCCTCTTTTATTTTTATCAGGAATGGGAGATTCAGGTGTGACATGTCTAACATTAAAGAAAAAAAGACTATTTTTGCTTTTGTACAGATTTTTACCTTTTTGTTTTCTCTATGTGTTCATGCTGTGTATTTGCAGTGCTATGCGAATCCTGCTGGCCAAACTGCCACGCCCATGGATTGTGGATGAGAAGAAAGATGATGGTTACACCGCCCTACACCTGGCCGCCTTGAACAACCATGTGGAAGTGGCAGAACTGTTAGTTCATCAGGTATGTGCAATACACACTGGCCACTCTGAACAACCATGTGGAAGTGGCGGAACTGTAGTTTATGAGGTAGATGCAATACACACTGGCCACTCTGAGCAACTGTTAGTTCATCAAGTATGTACAATGCACACTAGCCACTGCAAAGCTAGCCACGAACAACCATGCAGACTGGATGTTTGATAGTTCATTGCCCTGCTCTCAATGTTCTTGAGGCTGTGGAGACAATAAGCAGTCACAACACACTCATCACCCTTTGTACAGTAGACGACAAACACATCACCCTTTGTACAGTAGACGACACACTCATCACCCTTTGTACAGTCGACGACACACTCATCACCCTTTGTACGGTAGACGACACACACATCACCCTTTGTACAGTAGACTACACACACATCACCCTTTGTACAGTAGACGACGAACACATCCCCGTTTGTACAGTAGACGACACACACTCATCACCCTTTGTACAGTCGACGACACACTCATCACCCTTTGTACAGTAGACAACACTCATCACCCTTTGTACATTGGACGACAGACACATCACCCTTTGTACATTGGACGACAGACACATCACCCTTTGTACAGTAGACGACACACACTTATCACCATTTGTACAGTAGATGACACACACATCACCCTTTTTATAGTAGACGACACACTCATCACCCTTTGTACAGTCGACGACACACTTATCACCCTTTGTATGGTAGACGACACACTCATCACCCTTTGTATGGTAGACGACACACACATCACCCTTTGTATGGTAGACAACACACACTCATCACCCTTTGTACAGTAGACGACACACATCAGCCTTTGTACAGTAGACAACACACACTTATACCATTTGTACAGTAGACGAAACACTCATCACCGTTTTTACAGTAGACGACACACTCATCACCCTTTGTACAGTAGACGACACACTCATCACCCTTTGTACAGTCGACGACGCACTTATCACCCTTTGTATGGTAGACGACACACTCATCACCCTTTGTATGGTAGACGACACACACATCACCCTTTGTACAGTAGACAACACACACTTATCACCCTTTGTATGGTAGACGACACACACATCAGCCTTTGTATGGTAGACGACACACTCATCACCGTTTTTACAGTAGACGACACACTCATCACCCATTTTACACTAGACAACGCACAAATCACCCTTTGTACAGCAGACACACAAATCAGATTTGTAAAAGATCGATTGAATAGTAGCTGGTTGATTATTTAATCAGTGTATGCACCTGTACTTAGCCGTTCAGGTACAGGTAGCCAGTGTGAGGTAATTGGTAACACAGAAAATAATTAGTAACTGATAACATAAAACATAATTGGTCAAACATAACATAGTTGGTAATTGGTAACAGAACATAATTGGTAATTGGTAATGCAGAACATAATTGGTAACAGAACATAATTAGTAACTGATAACACAAAACATAATTGGTCAAACATAACATAATTGGTAATTGGTAACACAGAACATAATTGGTAACTGGTAACGCAGAACATAATTAGTAAAACATGATTACAGGCACATAATGTGTAACACAGAACACATTTGTGTTTTATTTTGCAGGGCAAGGCTAATCTTGATGTTCAGAATGTGAATCAGCAGTCAGCCCTTCATCTAGCTGTGGAAAGACAGCATACACAAATTGTCAGGGTAAGTCCATGATCCAGGTGGTCACTCTAACAGAAGCATGATTACAGGCACAAGGTACAAATGACTTGTCATTGTAAGTCCATGATCCAGGTGGTCACTCTAACGGAAGCATGATTACAGGCACAAGATACGCATAACTTGTCATTGTAAGTCCATGCTCCAGGTGGGCACTGTAACAGAAGCATGATTACAGGCACAAGATACACATGACTTGTCATTGTAATTCCATGCTCCAGGTGGGTCACTGTAACAGAAGCATGATTACAGGCACAAGATACACATGACTTGTCATTGTAATTCCATGCTCCAGGTGGTCACTGTAACAGAAGCATGATTACAGGCACAAGATACACATGACTTGTCATTGTAAGTCCATGCTCCAGGTGGTCACTGTAACAGAAGCATGATTACAGGCACAAGATACACATGACTTGTCATTGTAAGTCCATGCTCCAGGTGGTCACTGTAACATATTACATGATTATACCGGTAGATGCACAGCATAAGATTACTGGTTTTAGTAATTCGGCGATAAAGTTGATGTCATTAAAAATGTGAAATATATGCAGTGTATTCAACCTAAAATTTAGTCTGTGACCAAGGCGTTAAGGTATGATTCTGGGTGTGATGATCTTAGGAAGGGGTTTTCAGGTTTGTTTTGAGCATGATACATTTCAGCACAAACTAAGCAGTGTGCATGCAGATGTTTAGTGTTAACATTGGATCAATCCTTAGTTTGAGGTCATTTACTGTAATACATGTAGATGTTTAGTGTTAACATTGGATCAATCCTTAATCTGAGGTCATTTACTGTAATACATGTAGATGTTTAGTGTCAACATTGGATCAGTCCTTAGTTTGAGGTCATTTACTGTAATACATGTAGATGTTTAGTGTTGATTATATTGGTAGATGTGAGTGTTAGCACAGGAACAAGCTCTCAGTGGTTTGGTGGCCTTGTTAATGATTTAACTGTTTTATTAATGGCTGGTCTGTTTTCTGTGGTCAGTTGCTGGTGCGTGAGGGTTGTAACCTGAATGTGGCAGATAAGGACGGAGACACGCCCCTCCACGAGGCCCTGCGACATCACACCCTGTCACAACTACGACAGCTCCAAGACATGCAGGATGTCGGCAAGGTGAGAACAGTCTCTAGATTTCAAGAATCTGGTTACAAAACAACATTCATACCTGTCATGGTTACGTGACATGAATCTTTGGAGTAGTATTATGAAGATGGTAAATTGAAATAGTACATAAAATAACACAAATACTGATAATAGTTTCAAATTTCCGCCTGATTTCGTTCACAGCTATTGATGGGGCTTGGCACACCAGGAGCAGACAAAAAGTCTAGCGCTTCCATTGCTTGCTTCCTGGCTGCCAATGGAGCAGATCTGAACCTGAAGAATAAGAAGGGCCAGTCACCATTAGACCTCTGTCCTGACCCCAATCTTTGTAAGGCCCTGGCGAAGTGCCACAAGGAGAGAAACAGGTGAGACGGGTTTAGTATCGGGTCAAATACAGCTCTTGTCATCTTGTTTTCATGGCAGTTTTCCTTATAATTTTACCTAGACTATTGTGTTTCTACAGGGAAAAGTGGTTGCTAGGGCTAAGAGCTTAATTTGTGCAGTAATAACAAAATTGTAATACAAATTAAGTTCATTTGCAAACTTCAGGACTAAAATTTTTGCAATAAAATAAATTTCATGTAGGAATTTTCAAAAGTGGGCTGTTGACACTGCTCCCAATAAGTGATGAGTCCTGTAATCATGTACTGCGACTGTCAGCCCTTGACCAGGGAAGGTCGGCTCTTGGCCAGGGAAGGTTGGCTCTTGGCCGGTGAGGTCGGCTCTTGGCCAGGGAAGGTCGGCTCTTGGCCGGTGAGGTCGGCCCTTGACGAGGGAAGGTCGGCTCTTGGCCAGGGAAGGTCGGCTCTTGGCTGGTGAGGTCAGCCCTTGACCAGGGAAGGTCGGCTCTTGGCCGGTGAGGTCGGCCCTTAGCCAGGGAAGGTCGGCTCTTGACCAGGGAAGGTTGGCTCTTGACTGGTGAGATAGGCCCTTGACCAGGGAAGGTCGGCTCTTGACCGGTGAAGTCGGCCCTTGACCAGGGAAGGTCGGCCCTTTGACCAGTTAAGGTTGGCCGCTGACCAGTGAGGTCGGCCCTTGACCTGTGAGGGTCAGCCCTTGACCTTTGAGGTCGGCCCCTGGCCATTGGAGGTCGGCCCTTGACCAGCAAGGTTGGCCCTTGACCAGTGAGGTTGGCTCGTGACCAGTGAGGTTAAGTGGTTGAATCTAGCTCTTGCTGTTTTCACTTTATCAGGAGGTTTGTAAAATACCTGGGTAATGTTTATAGTTTATTCCGGGCACTGCAATTCCGCTTACCAATAGTTTTCCGCTTCCCATAAAAGCAAAATATTCCGGAGCACGGCATTCAAGACCAATCAATTAAAGAAATGTAATCAATCGTTTACTTCCATTGTGCCTATGACATATTCAATAACCTATAACAGTGCAGGCATGTTTGTGTCTACCTATAAAATGGACCCCTACCTTATGGATGAAATAAGCTTGAGATAAAAGACAAACTACCAGAGTTCTCTCCAGCTGTGCAGGCCTGATGGTGTGTGTTGTTTCAGCGCTGGCGTGATGGCCCCGAACGCAGCTCACATCCGTAACGATCAGGAGTCACTGGAGGAGTGTATGGTGTGTTCTGACCTGAAAAGGGACACACTGTTCGGGCCCTGCACCCACATCGCCACCTGCTCGCTGTGCTCCCCACGAGTCAAGAAATGTCTGATCTGTAAGGAACATGTGCAGTCCAGGACAAAGGTATGCTCACAAAAATAAACCTCTGTTAAAACAATTATACATCTGCTTAAAGTCATTAAAATGGTAAAAATTTAATTGAAATGACTTAAAATGTGATTAAAATGGGAATTCAAATAATTCTTAATTTCATCAAATATTTAAATATTTTAATGGACGATTAAAACTAGTTTGAAATAATTGCACGCAGATTAAAAGGAGAAAAATAATAAAAAGAACAATTTCAAAATCAGAGATTCATGGGAAAACTTTGAGTGACTAATGGCCTTTCCTTTAAGGTTATTATGTGTCATTTGTTGGGGGTGGGGGGGGGGGAGTGTGTGTGGGGGGGGGGCGTTTGTGGTGTGACTATAGTAAACTTTGGACTTTTTCAGATTGAGGAGTGTGTTGTTTGTTCTGATAAGAGGGCGTCTATTCTCTTCAAGCCCTGTGGTCACATGTGTGCTTGTGATGGTGAGTAATGGATTGGTGATCAAGTCATGTGGAACATGGTTTAATCCGTATTTGTCTGCGGGTATATACTCGTATATTCCTGAGAAATTGTCCCATTTAGTTCATAGAAGTATTTATCACCGGAAACTTCACCGGTTAACGTTGTTGTTGTAAATTGGAAAACTGACTTGTTGATTATAAACACATGGTCTTGTTGATTATAAACACATGGTCTTGTTGATTATAAACACATTGTCTTCTTGATTATAAACACATGGTCTTGTTGATTATAAACACATTGTCATCTTGATTATAAACACCTTGGCTTGTGAACATTAGGCCTGTGTTGCGGCCACTTCCTGGTTTCCTCCCGCGATAGTGCTGGCGGCAGTCACTTAAGTGAAATATTCTTGAGTACGATGTAAAACCACCGCTCAAATAAATAATATTTCCTATGTCCGATTTGTCTTACATTCTTGTAAGGTACAAAATGTCCAAATTTTATAGTTAAACAGATTAATACTGGAAATTTGATTAAAAATGTGTGTACATTACATGTCAATGGACATATGACATGTAGCATCATTTTGGCTGTAACCTTTCAGACAAATAAGCAAACATAAGTCCATGTGTTGGTTGTTTGTTCCCAGGTTGTGCAGCGCTGATGAAGAAGTGTGTGCAGTGTCGCTCCAGTATAGAGAAAATTGTGCCCTTCATCGTGTGCTGTGGCGGGAGTCGTAAGTGGCACATAATTAAACACTTATCAAATGTGCTATTGTGTACAGCGTCAACAAAATAATCGGAAGTGGAAAGGTCCTCCAGCAACCTGCAGATGGTCGTGGGTTGCCCGGTTTCCTGCAACTGTAATGCATTGCTGCTGTTGTATAAGTGAAATATTCCTGAGTATGGGGTAAACACCGATCAAAAAAATAAATAAATAAATAAACCAAATAAATAATTGATACAGAGCCTACAGGTCTCAGAATATCAATTGTGCTAGTATCCAGTGATAGGGAAATTATACATCTGATTTTAACAAAAAATTGTCATTGACATCCAGGGTTCAAATTTAGGAAACAAACTTACATGCACATTGTGTTTTGAAACCAAATCCACATAAAATTTTTTACATACACTAATTTTACAAATTTCAAATAAGGAAAGAATGAAACCAATTTAAACATTGTCTGCCTTTACTTTCCTGAGGAGGATGATCCAAAATTTGATGATTAACCTTCCTGGAGGTAAAACTTAAAATTCACTTGAATCAGTATGGTTTCTGCTATGGTGACCCTCAGTACAAATCTTTGAATATTCATCTTGATTTACAGTTCAGTTATTGCATTGTTTGTGGCATTAGCATCTGCTCCTGAAACAGATAGCAGACCTCTATTCCCTTCTCACCCCTAACTGGACATCGTCATCCTTTCAGAAGACTGGACAACAATGTTAAGAGATTTTTCAAATTCAGTCTAAAGCAGGCCTTGGTTGCAGTAAAGTCAGCACACTCTCATTGGTTTTCTATGTTGACATGTCCCCAGTGTACAGTGTGGGGCATTGCTTTCTCAGATCGTCAGGCCTGTGACCAAATACAGAATTTCACTTGCAGCTCTCACTGTTCCCAGCTGTGACCTGGAGTCAAGAGGTTTGTTAGGTACCTGGCGAAAGTCGATGGTTTCCTCCAGGCGCTCTAGTTTCCTTTGGGTGCTCTGGTTTTTTCCTAGACCTCTGGTTTCCTTGGGTTTCCTCCAAGCGATCTGGTTTCCTACAGACGCTCTGGTTTCCTTCATCTATAAATGCGTCAGGAGTAATATAGATTAAAATTCTTCAACGGCTTTCGAACACCAATTAATCAGTCAATCAATCCACCTTATGTAAACACCATCAAATGTCACTATTTTCCATATTTCCAGCTCCCCCGATGCCTCAGCCAGCGGGATTCATGAATAATGGGTCGAGGGACATGACTCGAGACATCCAGAAGTTACAACAACAACTGCAAGACATCAAAGACCAGGTACATGCCCTCTCCTCGTGAAACACTTGTTGATCGCTCCATTAGTTACAATACTGATAGCCGTGTGGGACCACTAATGGTTCAGTACTCATAGTGAAATGTCCCAGGAGAGACCATGGAATTCTTTTGTTAGACATCCAACATGGCAGCTGGTGCAAGCCCTCTTTTATTTGTGATTATCTTTTTGTGTGTTGCATTTTGACATACTATTGGATTTTTACAATGCAGTTTGGGTACACTGTTAATGTTTTGTGTATCCATCTATATTTCTGGTTTGCTTTATTAAGAAAAAGCAGATTGTCAAAGTTGTCTGATCTGTGCTGTTCAGATGACGATCTCCGAGCAGGTAATGTCTGAATTGTGCATACCCATATGTTTACGTTTCCCTGTTGTAGACATGTTGCCCGGTGTGCATGGACCGCCTGAAGAACATGATCTTCCTGTGTGGACACGGAACCTGTCAGATGTGTGGGGACAGGATGACCGAGTGCCCGATATGTCGTAAGTCAGTAGAGAAGCGAATCCTCCTTTATTAGACAGCCCCGAGGGACAGGAAAGAGGACAGGGAAGCTCCATGATGTGTGTCACCATTGCTGATATATCATCACACTCATGATCCTGGACAAATGGCCAAGAAGGCTGATGTGTACATGGATCACTGCTTTATCAGTTCTGTGTGACAGTTGTCATGTCAGGCGGCCTTGTGGTGTTATAATCTTGACCTTTATTGTCATTTCTCAAGTTAAAAGAAAATCAATTTGTGACTGTGGCCCCTGTTATGTTTTTTGTGGTGGCACTGTCTTGATACAGAAAGCCAGTCTGTATGTTGATGGTTGAGTTTTCATGTTACACATCCTTTGAAAAAGAATGAACAAAATGTGTATAAACTTTATTTTAGTAGCTTCAGACATGCACTGGAAAAGATGACTGTCACATCAATACATTGAGCTCCAGTGGTGATAAATGTGAGGTTAAATCAGTAATGGCACTCATCATTTTTGATTTTTTTGTTGAGTTGAAGACTGGGACTGTTATATGATGTGCTATTTTCTACACATACTGAAGTGTAAGGTGCTTGTGATGCTGTAGTTGTCTCCCTTGTTCCAGTCAAAGGAGTCTCTTTTGTGTATAATTTTTGCACAGAAAAATTACAATGTTTCTGTGAAACGATTTGAGTTGTTCTTGGGCTTAACATTGTATGACCTTAATTGTAATATTTATGCCCTAAAGACAAGTTATGCTGTTTTGGATTTTATTTGAATGGCATACAAGCTGCTTTGAGGTGCATGTAGGTAGACTAATGGTTCCACCACAACTTTCACATAATCACATTCAGCACCTCTGCTTTTATGGAGTTTTTGAGTTTTAAGTTAAGTTATTTGGGCCAGTGAGTGACTCACTTTATCTTTGTTTTTGTGTAAAAAATCTCTTTCTTCACATCTTCAGATTTACCCCTTAATTGTTTTAATTATAAGTTTGTACTAGTAAATTTTCCAATTGTGGCTACATGTGGGTATTTATAGTTTGAGCATGTCAAATTGTTTAAAAAGAGAATTTTGTTGTATTTGCTATAGAGATATTTCATTGGTGAGCATGTCTTCATAACCTGACCTATTTTGAACTTTTGTAATAGTTTTAATAAAGTTGTGCTCTTTTGAAATCTCGAATATATGTTTTGAGGCCAAACAACTATATTCATATAATTATCAATAAATAGACTATGTGATCATGTGCCAGTAATTGTCAGAAACTTTCAGAATGTTGATGACCTGTACATACATGTATGTCAAAGGTTAAAGGTGATAGGACAGCTTGAGCTGTTAAAACATCATTTGAGGACATTTTTTTTGTCACCCAACAGGTGATGCAAATTAAGGCTGTAACTTGTTTTTCATAACTGCTCCAGCATGGAATAATCTTGTGTATGCCTTGATTCCACTGTTATTTGTCTTCAATTTATTCTGTCATATTCTGTCCAAACCATTTTGTGCATGTAGATGAAATGTTTATCGCAAAAATGGAGGAATAACACTCTTTTTCTTTTGGAATTAAAGATGTCATTTGAAATGATAGCGATAGTTAACCAACCCTCGTCACGCTGTGCTATATCTGATTGATTCTTGTGTTGACGTGCTCACTGTCCTATATGTCTGATTGATTCTTGTGTTGACGTGCTCACTGTCCTATATGCCTGATTGATTCTTGTGTTGACGTGCTCACTGTCCTATCTGTCTGAGTGATTCTTGTGTTGACGTGCTCACTGTCCTATCTGTCTGAGTGATTCTTGTGTTGACGTGCTCACTGTCCTATCTGTCTGATTGATTCTCGTGTTGACGTGCTCACTGTCCTATCTGTCTGATTGATTCTTGTGTTGACGTGCTCACTGTCCTATATCTGTCTGATTGATTCTTGTGTTGACGTGCTCACTGTCCTATATGTCTGATTGATTCTCGTGTTGACGTGCTCACTGTCCTATATCTGTCTGATTGATTCTTGTGTTGACGTGCTCACTGTCCTATCTGTCTGAGTGATTCTTGTGTTGACGTGCTCACTGTCCTATCTGTCTGAGTGATTCTTGTGTTGACGTGCTCTCTGTCCTATATCTGTCTGATTGATTCTTGTGTTGACGTGCTCACTGTCCTATATCTGTCTGATTGATACTTGTGTTGACGTGCTCACTGTCCTATATGTCTGATTGATTCTTGTGTTGACGTGCTCACTGTCCTATATGTCTGATTGATTCTTGTGTTGACGTGCTCACTGTCCTATCTGTCTGATTGATTCTTGTGTTGACGTGCTCACTGTCCTATATGTCTGATTGATCCTTGTGTTGACATGTTCACTTCTGGGGAAGTAGAAACTGACATTGTGTATGATTTAGCCACAGTGGACCAACATAAGAGGTTTCATGATGTACAGATCGATGGAGCAGTGTATACTGCTGAAATTATCACATGCACAAGTCTGGAAGAAGATTTCACAAAGGCCATATATGACATAGATAGTATTATGGAATAGAAAAGTGAAAAAAAACCCCACAACAATGTGTGTAACGGCTTACTGAATCTACGTGCTGATGTTGTGATGGATTCTGATCATATTGTGGCCATTTCCTACAGACCATCAGAGACTTGAGACTCATAGCACACCATGAAGTTCACATCAGTGCAAAACTAACAGGAAAAAAATGCTGTATTTCTAAAATGGGTGGCACTCTGTTTCCGAACTTGTTTTTCTTTGTCAGTACAGTACACATCTATTGATTCTTGAATCGATTTTAAGGATGACCTGTAGTCCTTCGGGGTAAACATTGGCAGGTAGGCTTAGGTGTTTCAGCACTGAATCACAGCCTACAAACATTGGCAGGTAGGCTTAGGCGTTTCAGCACTGAATCACAGCCTACAAACACTGGCAGTTAGGCTTAGGCGTTTCAGCACTGAATCACAGCCCTACAAACATTGGCAGGTAGGCTTAGGTGTTTCAGCACTGAATCACAGCCCTACAAACATTGGCAGGTAGGCTTAGGCGTTTCAGCACTGAATCACAGCCCTACAAACACTGGCAGGTAGGCTTAGGCGTTTCAGCACTGAATCACAGCCCTACAAACATTGGCAGGTAGGCTTAGGCGATTCAGCACTGAACCACAGCCCTACAAACATTGGCAGGTAGGCTTAGGCGTTTCAGCACTGAGTCACAGCCCTACAAACATTGGCAGGTAGGCTTAGGCGTTTCAGCACTGAATCACAGCCCTACAAACATTGGCAGGTAGGCTTAGGTGCTTCAGCACTTAATCCCCGCCCTACAAACATTGGCAGGTAGGCTTAGGTGCTTCAGCACTTAATCCCCGCCCTACAGAGCTACACTTAGTTATGCAGTGTACTAGTACATTGTTGTATTACATACTCTGGCTCATAGGTCAAAATGTTGAGTGAATATTTTGTTTCATCTTCAGTGCAATGTAGTTTCCTTATACCTTTACTCTAGGCTCTGACTGATGGTAAACACAGACACCATTCACATTTGATTATTGATTCACATTGTTACTCTTGTTTCATGTTTTGTAATCTTTGAGTTAATTCCATCTTAGCTTAAACTCCTTTGATCTAACATTCTCATTTAATCTGGCACAATAACAGTTCTTTACAGATCCGATTAACACAAGAGGCTCTTCCTCGAGAAAGAACTACTAGATGATGAGAAATAATGCTTAAGTAGTATATTCTGAAATGAGGCTTTTTGGAATTACCAGTATATATTTTAGTGCGTTAGTTTGCACAACTCAGGAGTCAATGTCTGCGCTGATGTATTGGTACAATTTTGACTGGTTTATTAATATATAAAGATGTGTGTAACAGATTAACTCATTGTACATTTTCTCTGTATATTTATCATATGCACATTTATATCTTTTAGAACAAACCAAGATGTGGTGTAGGTTTTTACCTGGTTTAGGCTTTTACCTGGTTTAGGCTGTTACCTGGTGTAGGCTTTTAACTGGTTTAGGCTGATACCTGGTTTAGGCTTTTACCTGGTTTAGGCTGTTACCTGGTGTAGGCTTTTAACTGGTTTAGGCTGATACCTGGTTTATGCTTTTACCTGGTTTAGGCCTTTACCTGGTTTAGGCTGTTACCTGGTGTAGGCTTTTACCTGGTTTAGGCTGTTACCTGGTGTAGGCTTTTACCTGGTTTAGGCTGTAACATGGTGTAGGCTTTTACCTGGTTTAGGCTGTAACCTGGTGTAGGCTTTTACCTGGTTTAGGCTGTGACCTGGTGTAGGCTTTTACCTGGTTTAGGCTGTAACCTGGTGTAGGCTGTAACCTGGTGTAGGCTTTTACCTGGTTTAGGCTGTAACCTGGTGTAGTAGGTTGTAACCTGGTGTAGGCTTTTACCTGGAATGGGCTGTTATCTGGTTACTCCGGTCTACGATAATGTCATGTTAATACCACATGTTGATTATATTATGATGTGGATGCACTTTGTGAATAAATAAATGTTAAAATTTAGCATAAGATCCAGTACTTTGTGTAAATTCTGTTTGTTTGTTTGTTCCCATAAATACATGTACATTGACATTTATTGCATGTTTTCTGTGTTTTGTACGACACTAGCATGGCATGATTCTTTGTCTTGTCGCATCACATCATGTTTACAGAGAAGGTCTATTTTTGTTTTCTTTTTTCTCTGGAAAATATCTGATGATAAACTTGGCAGAGATTGAATACAATACGCTGTAAAAATCTAGCAGTTGTCTCCAAGTTGAGGTGATGGTCGTGTTACATACCATGTAAGATGGGAGCTATCTTGTTCAGTAGTGAGTTTCTGTCTGCAATTTTTATTCTGAAAAACTTTTTGTGTTCATGCATGGAACTTTTGAAGTATGGTGGGGTGGGATGGGGTGGAGTGCAATTCTTTCCATAGACATAGATTTTTTCCAGCTATCTCCTGTGCAGTCAGACTTTTCCATGACTGTGTGAGAACTTGTGTGAGAACTTCTTGGCATGTTAATGATCTTTTGAAATATACATGTGGAGGAAACACTTCATTCGTTTGCATGACATTCTCCTATTATATGCTTTGTAAAGATTTCATATGCATGTCAAATTGAACTGGAGATCATGTGGATTGTTCCTATACTCCAGTACTTGTGTAACAACTGATTAACTTCGCTCGCTTTTCCTCATAGAACGATAGCATTTAGCACTGATATCGACAATATTTTTACTGGAACTGTTCACTTTGAGCGCATGAACGTAACCATTAACGAAAAAATTATACCCCCTCTCTTTTGCACGCTTGGTTAAAACGTTGGCATCGCCAAAATAATCGGTAGAAATTTCCTGAGGCAGCAAGTTGAAATTTGAACCGGCCGCCATGTTTACATTTTATGTCCGACCTTGGGCGTTGCTATGGCGTCGGCAAGGGAGGCGTGGCCTACGCGGCGAAAATGGATCGGTGTATTGTACTAGACAACATCATGCTTAGTCAAGTCCAGTTGGATGGGGAATGAAGCCTTTAATCCAGATACATGTATTTTGCTTGAAGAGAGTATTAAAGAATTTTTTTTGTTTTTTTTATGCAATGAATGGAATCCTGTGAAATATGGCAAGGGAATGACTTCGTGAGACAGGTGTCTGATTTGTTGGAATTTGAGAGCTTGTGTGTATTCAAGACTTGTACAGATTGAGTTACGCTGATACTTACATTGATTGTATTTACGTAATAAGGCGCTTCTTATCCACAGTTAGGTTGGTCACAAATCATGTTCCCTACTGGCTTCAACAAGGTCCACGTGTACACTGCATGTGCCATGGAGTATTTATAAGTTTGCATATAGATGGTTATGAAGATGATGTATGGTTGAAGTCTGTACGATGACAAACCAATGTCAATAAAGGATTAGAACCTATGAACAGAATGTGTTTAGAGCTTTTCTTGATGTTCTGATCAAAACTTGACTGTTTCCAAACCATTGCCCATGACACATTTTGGCTTTTGTTTACATTGAATGTGGCCTGAACAAGCAGCCTACTGTTTGTGTAACCGCCTGTGTGATTGGCTAAATTATTAAAATTGTTACAGCCAAGTTCTCTTTGGCCACTTTGGATGTAACATTGCCATACACTTTAGTTTTGTCATCAGAGGCCCGTTTAACGAAGCAGTTGCAAACTGCGCCTGGCACAATTTCCATGACAACATACGGTAAAGAGATTCGTCACCATGATAAATGCATTGGAGGCAGCGTTGTGACAGCATTGTAGAACCGAACCCATGAACAGTCCTTGCAGCAGGCTGGTCACAATGATTTATCTTTGTTGTGCTGCCCGACTGGAACACGGTGTCGCTCACACGCTGAAAATGGGGCATTCCATTCAGTGAGAGTTGTCTTAATCTAGGTTGGCCAGTGCTTCACCTGTCCCTGGCCAAGCAAGTATCAAGAATGCCTATTTCTAAGTCTTAGATAGGTGGCGGTCTCCGTATTGATTTGCGATAAACTATGCTACAGAGGCTGGTTATCTGTTAAACCTGATGTACTATTATTAACATGACAGGCTATCATTTACCAGTCTACCAGTAACCTGCTCTGCCCGGTTTCCTCTCACCACAATGCTAGCCGCTGTCGTATAAGTGAAATATTTTTTAGTACTGCATAAAACACCAAGCAAATATCATTTACCTTATTTACATGTCGGCTAACTGTTGAAAAATAAGAAACTTCACATTGAAAAGAGGTTTTTCAAATTACATGAAGCCTTTGTCCCTGATCGCTTGAAAACGAGGATGTATGGAACTTCACCGAACCAAACTCCTTACAGCACACGTGCCACTCTGCACGCTCACTTTATATCACTGCCCCACTAGATAAGCGTGACCTTTGGAGCCTGTGCAATGCAAGTCCGCTCGTTTAAGTTTAGCCTCACCACATAAGCCCTCACACAGGACTATATAATCAGAATTCAGCAATACAGTTGTTTTCTTTGTTGGTCACAATCATGTGGTTAGGAAATTAGAGAATGCATGTTTATAAAGTATTACTAAAAATTGTAAAGGTTGAGACAGTTTTTGTGTTTTCTGATATCACTTCCTGCCTCATCACTCTGACCCCAGTGACCTTTGTGTTCAAGATTTCTGTACAAATTTAGCAAACACAGAGAGCAGCGCATGTGCTGTGTGTGATTACCAACTTCTGGTCTGTATCAAACATAATTTACCATACCTTATCAATAATTTCTTATTTGATTGGTGTTTTACGCCATACTCAAGAATACTTCACTTATACGATGGCGGCCAGCATTATGGTGGAAGGAAACTGGGCAGAGTCCGGGGGAAACCCACAACCATCTGCAGGTTGCTCCCACGTACCTCAACAATTTTGGATGCATTTTCAGAAACTATAAACCATGATGCATTGCAGGGGCTGTTCTAGGTTAAAGGATACATGAAAAGGAACTATAACACAAAGATTGTTTCTATGCCAAATGAAGAAAATTATGCTGAGTTTTTCTTAAAAAAAATATTCATTTTGGGGGTATTTTTATACCTGTTAATTAGCCCTCTGTATTATGCATATTTTCCGTCAACAGTTGCATTTTCGCAGAAATTATGAAATTATCATTCATCTCGCTTGAAACTCGGTCAACACTCTCGAAGTGCTCCGAGCCCAGTGAACGGTGTTGCTACAGTGTGGGCAAGGTGACATGCACAGAGATACTGCATGGCTTCTTCGGGCCAGTTTAGCACTCCTACACCCACCCCTATTCAGTCAGTTGGTGGAGGACAACTCAGACAAGCAACTTGTCTTAAACTGCTTCCTGACAAGGCCCCAGAAAGTGAGTGTGGGGGAAACTGCAAGTTCTGTCAAACGCCAGGATTGATCTCGCACCTCCTGTGCATTAGCAATAAGAAGTCTAACACCTTAGATCACTACAGCAGGTCAGTTCCCCAAGCACAAATTAGCAGAAACTGCCAAGTCAATGTCAAAAATTTAATGCCTTGCCCAAGGCTCCTCAGGGAATGGTAAAAGACAGGATTTACAAAAATAGACAAATAGAGGGACTGCTTGTGCAACCCAAAACTGTATAGTGTTTAGTATTGGGACACACAAGTATAAATGCTGAAAATAATCTGCAGATAATGGATATCGACTTGATCTTGAGTACAGTGCAAATTGTGCCTATCAACTTCATCTTGAGTACAGTGCAAATTGTGCCTATCAACTTCATCTTGAGTACAGGGCAAATTGTGCCTATCAACTTCATCTTGAGTACAGGGCAAATTGTGCCTATCAACTTCATCTTGAGTACAGTGCAAATTGTGCCTATCAATTTCATCTTGAGTACAGTGCAAATTGTGCCTATCAACTTCATCTTGAGTACAGGGCAAATTGTGTATTGACTTGATTTGGAGTATAGTGCGGCAAATTGTGTCTATCGATTTAACAAACTGCAGACAATGGATATTGCACAGTCTAAATCAATGAGGTGACCAAGAAACAGACTGAATATAGCACTGACAATGTTAGAAGGGAGAGCTTTATTTCTACAAAGGCTGGATGTGTCCACCTGTCAGGTACAAGGACTTTTCCGTTACAGTTCTGATTCTTCTCCTGCTAAGTAATACTTTCTTTAAATTAAGTACCGAATCACCAATTGAATTTAAAATGCTCACTCCTCTCTAACTTACATACTGACAGTTATCAATCATGCCATCTTGTCGGCCATGCATGCCTCCCTAAGCTTCAGCAAATTTCATGAAAACCGAGGAATAATCATACAACATTAACTAGAAGTACAAAAAAAAATGTAATTGCATGACGTGAATGAGGTCAAAAAGAAAAAGTAAATTGTGTTATGAAAGTTTAATATTACACATTGGAATTGCTGTAGTCATCCGGCCAAAGCATGAAACATTACAGAATATTTAGGTAAGATTACGCGTCAGAGAAAAAATGTTTTGGATGAGTAAAAACTGTTGTCAGATCTCTGGCACTCTGGAGAATGTTCCTCTTGCAGGCTGGCTGACATCGGCAGTGGTTATTCTCAACTCTAACTCCTGGAGGACACTACATAGTATATATGAAGGTAGATGAGAGAGGCTGGACACTTTACGACAGCGACAGTAGTTCCACATCAAACACCAAGGTGGCATTCGGGGGGATAGTGCGGTGAAGTTAAGGAGAAACTGAGACTTTGCAGAACATAGATTTAGTTTATTTTGTTTCATTCATGTTTCACACCGTACTCCAGAACATTTCACTTACACTATGGTGGCCAGCATTATGGTGGCAAAGCCTGGGGGAGATGCATTATCTACAGGTTACTGCCCCAGCAAGAGCTGGACTTAAACTCGCAGCAACGCTGAAACGATGGTAGAAGAACAACCTTGTAAATGTAACCATGGCTGTGCTTAGCAAACTGCTGATTACATACACTACTGGTACTTAGTAGTACCAGTCACTTAAGCAGAACACAGGTGACAAATATGGCACAGACAGGTCAGATTTGCTAAATAACCTGTTCATATCATCAAGGTTAGTTTCAATGCACTTTTCAGTATTCAGAGAGGTAACACTATGCATTCTAAGTGATTGAAGTCAGCCCCAATGAAGTCAATTAAACATAATAAACATTTCTGTATTCTCTAGTTGCTTAACTAAATTACACCAATCAAACAGGAGTCATACAATATAACTCCTGTAATAGGCAAAACTGATATGGGTTGCGGGTTACAACTGAACTTCCATGTGATCTTAATCATAGGTATCGGAGCTATTCTTCTATTTGACATGTGACAGTGTACTTAATTTTCATTTATTTATTTATTTGATAGATGTTTAATATCATGCTCAAGAATTTTGCAGCCAGCATTGTGGTTGGAGGAAACTGTGCAGAGCCCGCTAGAAACCCACAAGGCTTGTGGCTTCCACATTTTGGGCAAAAGACAAAGGATGTTAGTCAGTTAACCATGTTCATCCTTTCTAGTTGAAGTCTGTAAATGTAAAGTAAAAGGATATACACCAGGGTGGCCTGATTTGCCATACGCAAAGTCTGGTGAGCATGTGAGTCGGGCCCTCTCACCAACACTCATCTGTGGCAAAAAGGAAAAGAAAAATCGTACAAATCACAACCTACAACGATAACAGTTCTTCACATTTACATTTTACAAATCAATACCTATTCAGACTTTTTTCTTACATTACAGATAACATTACATATTTTAAACCTAGTCTGGTATTGTGATGTTTTCAAACATAGTTTTCAGTACTTTTAAATGATGACAGGAATGTCTCTTAACTCTTTAAACTATACTTGATAATGCTATGCAAAAAAAATGATAAACATCACAAACTGTCCATTACCTTGGCAACACCTACATCCCAGCCTGAAATCCAAAAATTTTCAGCATTAATGAAATAAAAATAAAACATTTTAACATAATTAGTGTATTACTAATTTATTTATTTATTTGATAGGTGTTCTATGCCATACTCAAGAATATTTCACCTATAGGACGGCGGCCAACATTATGGTGGGAGGAAACCGGGGAAAACCCACGACCATCCGCAGGTTTCTGCAAGACCTTCACACTTATGGCCAGACAGGAAGCCAGCATAAGTGTATTATTAAAATGCTTAAGTTAAAGGACTATGGTACACAATTTGCTCTCTGGCTACTGGAAACAAAGAAAAACTGTAGAAACATTCATTTCATGGAAAGATGAGTTACTTGATTTTGGTGGACTTTGAAGGACGCGGCTGGTGGGAAAGCCCCTCAGTTTGAAAAGGTCGTAAATCAAAAATCTGCTCGTAAGTTATAGCTCACGACATGAGATTGTTTCACAGACTCACACTATGTCATGTGTCCTCTTTTTAGGTAATACAAGACAGACCTCAACCCCTCTCAGTTTGTAAGGTATTTAGTAGGACAGAAGCAGTCACACTGCCTACATTCACTTATTGGATCGGTGTTTTACGCCTTACGCAAGAATATTTCTCTTATCCGACAACAGCCAGCATTATCGTGGGAGGCAACTGGACAGAGAAGGAGAAATCCACAACCATCTGCAAATTGCTGACAGTGAGGAAAGGAGGGCAGAGAGGAAGCCAGCATGAGCTGGACTTGAACTCACAGCGACCACATTGATGAGAGGCTCCTGGGTCATTGCGCCGCGCTGGTGTGCTAACCCCCTAGGCCACCGAGGCCCCACAAACTGCCTACAAGTTTAATATGCTGCCTCACTGAAAAAAAAGACAACAATGCGGGCAATTTGAAAATGGCTTCTGACTCACCTTTTATAACTTCTCCTTTTCCGATTTTAAATTCAAAAGGCTTCCCCCTGTCTCTGGAAGAATCAAATTTCTTGCCTCCATCTTTCAATGTACCTGGAAGAGTAAAGTATAAGAATACATACTTAAATAAAGGACCTCTCCACATTTCTGAGTTTCATCCACAAGCAAAGTTTAGATAATCACAGTTAATTTTATACACTGTCACATGTCTTTAATATTACCTTGTGAATTAATGTCTTGCAAATGTAACTTACCTGTGTAGTGGACCTTCACAGTCTGTCCAGGCTTTGGGAAGGTGACCTCTGAAACACATGTCAAATTTACAGTAAGCATAGAACTAATATATATCCTAATAAAACTATGTAGTAATACAGAAAACTGCAAAGGAGACAGGATCAATCAGGTAAAGGAAAGTATGATACCTTACAAAAAACATACATGAAACCCTGAGAAAGTATGATATCTTTAACACAAAGAATGTACAGGAAACCCTGGGAAAGTAAGATACCTTTAATATAAAGAACATACATGAAACCCTTGGAAAGGGTGATATATTTAATACAAAGAATGTACACGAAACCCTGGGAAAGTATGACACCTTTAACACAAAAAAAGTACATGAAACCCTGGGAAAGTTTGATATCTTTGCCATAAAGAACGTACAAGAAACCCTGGGAAAGTATAATACCTTTAATACAAAGAACGTACATGAAACCCTGGGAAAGTTTTGATACCTTTAATACAAAGGATGTACATAAAACCGTGGGGAAGTACTATACCTTCAACACAAAGAATCTACACGAAATCGTGGGAAAGTACAATACCTTTAATAACTCATGAAATAATACTCCAACATAATGTATAATCCTGTTCAGTAAATACGCATCGACTTAGTGGGGGTACTTTACCCCTGCGAGCTTTGACCTGTTGCAACACGCAACAGAGCCAGACCTTTCCGATCGATCAAAGGAATCAACCCAGTCTGAACAACTGGTAACATTTACAGTTATCATATTTATATGAATCAAAACTTATGGTACCTTGAAAAATGAGCCATATGCAGTGGAAATGAGACACCTTTATGACTGATTTACCATGGTCTATATACTTACAACACGTGATCAAATGAACAATCCGGGCATATCACTGTACCTTAACCTATTCCCTAGTCTAATTAAATTACATTAAACATTGCGGAATGGACCTACCATGTTTTTTTAATTCAACTATTAAACACTGAAGCTACATTTCAGAAATTGTTGAAAACATCAACGTTTAATTTAACTGAACTACCTATTCGCATGTAAAAAGAGCAACTTTCAATGTAAGTTATGAACATTTTTAATCTGATTTTGGAGGCAAAATTACATTGGCTGCATTAGCCAATTTCAGGCAGCACAAGAAGTATAATTTTATCAGTTCACACAGAGTAATGCCTTCAGAATATGCTTGAATATACATCTTGCAAAGATGCGAAAACGTTGAAGAATTACAGTGGTGTATGTTGTGCTCTTCGCACACGTCCTATTTTGCAACTTTTATAGCATATTCTTTTAGTCTGGTAAGTTTCTAGACGACGTTGCCTTTGTCTAGTGCTAAGGAAATGGAAGTCTAAGAGCAACGTAGATCTCGACGCACCCGTGGGGCATGAAGGTAAATGAGTTTGTCATGCTTCATTGGTTTTTTCTTTTTTGTTCAAGTTCTCCGTCCATGGCGTTGTTGTTGTTGTGTTCATCTAAAACAAAATTGCGATCATTTAGTTTTCCTAACGTTCTTCCAAATTCCATTTTGGTCTTAAAGCTAGTCTAATATACTAACCATCGCCGGGAGAAATCGTTTCTACGTCCACGCCCATTTTTTGTAAGATAATGTGATGTTAAAATGTGTCTGCTTTGCCAGCTCTCCTCTTGCTTTCCGCTTTGCAGCGATCTCGGTCTCGCGTGATTTCACTAAATCATTTACATGCCTGCGTACTTTTGTCATATGACAACCTCATCAGCCAATCACAGGTGCGCGGGAAAAGAAACTTTTTAGTAACGATTTCTGACAAAGTACGGACAGAGTCAGTTTAGAAATCTTCAGAATGATAGAAAAAATATAGAAATTAACATCAGAAAACAAATCAGTTCACTGAAGCAAAAGCTTCTTTTTATTCAGTACATTTTAGACGTCAAGTTGTAGTAGTACCAGTTAGTTACTGCAGTACACGCACTACTCAGGGTGTAGTAGACTACTTGTAGGGCCTACTCGTGGAACACGATGAGTATGATCACACCAAAGATTGAATAGTCCTTCCCGGTCAATTTTTAACAATTTGTAAATTTTAATTCAAAGCAAAATACACGATTTCAACATTTCTGACAGGATTTCGCACTTAGAGTCAGTCGGGCTTGATGCTCCGTTATGGCAGAAATGCGCAGGCGCTGAACTCCGTAGTGCGGGAAAGTGGGTTATTGTCCCTCGTGAATATCCCTTTGTTGATACTTTCTTCACATTACCAAGGGGTATATATCAGAACATTTGACCCTGTATATATCTTATGAGTGTGGGGTGCGATATGGTGACATGTCACATGTTCTCCGTATTTGAACATTGTTCATTTGTTCCGAGTGTGTCTTGTTGTTGTTGTTGTGTTTCCATCAGTAACTTGAGATTTACCATTTACTAACAGAAACCGGTCACTGTTCACGGTTTGTACTACTTTGTGACCTTCTGAAAATAGCCAAAAGTTAAACTTGAGCCAGTGAGACAATCAAGTGATGTTGTTCAAATTAGCGGTTAGGTAGGCCTATTCAAACAATCTTACCAAACACATCGCACAGTCATAAACTGGTCTTCTGGCGAGCTTCTGTTCAGTACAGGCATGGGGAAAAGTCGCCAACCAGTATAAGAAAGGTGGGGAAAATCTTAGCCCCAGGTGGCTACTTTAACTCCTCTTTTTATATTGGGCTGTCAGAGTGTCGTAGCCACAGGAGGAACCAATGGTAAACCATACACTGATTCATGCCATGTCCGATAAGTCATTTCAAATCAATGGTTGGAGTCCAAAAGTGGTATCAACTTTGGTCTTACCACTTAGCTTGCCCGGACATGCAACATCTCACATATATTCCACTTGGTAAGGACACACAAGACCTATATTCAACTCGCTGTCATCGCTAAAGCAGCAGCCATTTTGCCTTCGCCACAGTTATGGGTCTTGAAAAAGTTATTGTTCCCAGATGATACATTCACGTTAATCCTGAAAAGACGAGCCTTGTGGCCACCTTGTTTAGAAATGGTCTGCAGTGTCGTGAATACGTTGCTGGTGTGCCGTTATCGAATGGAATATACCTGGGATATGCTACTAGCCATACAGTATATACTTGGTATCTCGAGTTATATCACTAAGACTTTGCAATAGACTGTTAGGTTCATGTACATGTAGACCCACGGTGTCCTGTGAATGAACACCTGCATGTATACATGTATGTTTTAGGTACTTAATGTGTGCCATACTTTATTTTTCTTTTTCACATAAAATGCTAATTTATTTATTTGTTTCTTTCATCGGTGCATTGCGGTGGTCTGCATTATATCTTATGGTGGGAGGAAAACCAACAGAGGCTGCCACAATACCAGTGACACCAGAATGTGACACCAGAATGTAGTGACACCAGAATGTAGTGACACCAGAATGTGACACCAGAATGTGCCACATTGCAGATGTTATAGTGGACTTATGAACAATCCTTTATGTGCTAATTGCCTGGTTGTTAACTTCAGAATGATATGAACCATGTTGAACCTGAGTAAAACACTGAGGATTCCTCCGTGTGACATGGAACTGTTCAAGTTGACTGAAGGACAAATTGCTTGAATTAAAGCTTTGACAGATTTGCATGTTGTGAGATGTAGGTTTCAGTTGGCTCGATGTGCAAGCAGTCAGTGTGCTGGAATCTTACAGGGTATGTATTTAATGTTTTGTGTTATGTGTTGTAGATGAGTGGAGAATGGACCTGGATCAGACTCAGGCCATTGTTCTAGAGGATTATCATGATGAAACAGATGAAGAGAAAGACAACAGTGAGAAAAAGCCTGTTAGTAGTCATGTCTCTTTTTCCTGAAGGAGATTTTAGCATTATTATCACATGTATATGTACAATAGGGCCTTTGTCCGTTTAGCTGTACCATTGCTCTTGTCTCAGTGAATCAGTTCCTGAACATTGAGGTCACAGGTTCAAATCCAGCTCTTGCTGATTTGGCAGGGGTTTTAAATTATTGTAATTGCTTTGGGCACCAAGCCGCAAAGACATGTAAATAACACAAGAGTAGCTGAACTGCTGCTGCATGGATAACATAGATTTTGTATATTTAGTAATCAATCTATAAATTGGTAAACTCTATAAAAATATCTTGCCTCGCTCTGTGAATTCCACTTTGTTGTAATAGTTGAAGGGTGTATCAGGTGTCTAACATTCAATGGAATGTGTATGTACAGTTATGAATAAAACATGTGGTATTGCCATGGTTACAAATTTTGTTGACAGAAATTTGAGACTTAACAAAAGTGATATTTTGTAGAGCCCATTAAGGGTTACATTTGCTTTCATAACATTATTGCCCCTTTGTCCTTTTCAGACAAAGGTGACAATAAAAGTTATGAAAAAATATTTCACAGGTAGTCTTAAGAACTCAAAATGTTTTTATGAATGGGAGAAAGAAAGAAGCACCAGAGGCAAACATTTTGCTTGAACTGATCCTTCAAGCATTGCTGATTGTGTGATATTCACTGTAGCGTGTATATTTACAGGCTTGTATGTAAAAAGGCAAATATCTGACATTTGTTTTTGTTGCCCACTCACAGGCCTCTTACTTGAAGGTTTTCTGCCAGAAAGGTTTTCCAGAAACAAAATTTCCACTCTATGAAGGTAATGTATGTAATCTACATGAGGCTTAATGATAGAGATAATTTAATTTCTAAGCCATTACAGTAAACGTGGAATAATTATGAGGTGAGGCAAAGGGGTGTTTTATAATAGTACTTCAGGCCTTTATTTTCGTAATTCTTTACCAGAATCTAAATGGATTCTCATAGACTGTACATTCTGTCTGTTTTGTGGGAATCAACCAGAATGTAGGGTCAAATCTGGTACCACAAAGTATGCAGTTACTCCAAGTTTTAACATGTGGTGTATAAAATCAGTTTTGGGATTCTGGGTGACATAAATATCACTATACTGGGGTAGAAATAAGCCCCACAAATCAAGAGGCCAGCAAGGCCAGTTGACTTGGAAATCAGTTGGCCCTTACCCAATATTTTAAGGCCCTTGCTTCATGATAGAAAAAAGCATGGTGTGAGAAAAGTTTAAACATTGAAGGTTGATCTGATATATATAGTTCATTATTGCCTTTGTTCAATGAATGACATCATTACTGAATACTGATGACATGAACAGTTTTTTTTAAGAAGTTCAGGTACTAAAGATTTGTAACTAAGAAATCAGCTGTGAACTTTTAGTATTGGGTAGGATGTTTGTGGGCCAGTGATCTTCGCATAGGCCCTAATAGTAAAATATATACCTTCCTTAGACCAAAGCTTTCAGCTACAGGAGTCAGCAGTAACTGATTGAGTTGGTGACATTTGTAATGGATTTGCTACATTGCTGTGACATTTGACAGTAGCATGTCACAATAAAATCTTTCCTTTTGTTCTAAAACTCCAGTGTAGATGCAATCAAATTTACAACCAAACTGTATAAAGTCCTTCTGATTCCTACTGCTTCGAGTTTTCATTGCTGCTTAATAGCCAACAAAATATTGTTACAAAAATGTCTTCACGCACCCCTTCTCATAGCTCCATGTCCATTTCATTGCAATCTTCTCATTAGTTTTGGATATGTTTTGGTTTTAATCATCCTCTGTAGCTGGTCAGAACTGCTACAACTGCTGTACCTGTCAAACAGCCATTGCCTTGTTGTACATAGGCGGCATCTCCAACAATTTGTTAGAAGCTCACTCATTTGTCCACAGGAGAGAGAGAGCCAATGGGAGAGCCTGTATCACAGCAACATTCACAAGAAACTAGCCCGTGTTATCTACTTTTCTTTTACCTTTACTGGCTTTTCTTTACCACAGATCGCTCAAACTAAAGACAAATGAACTTCCACTTTGTTTGCCCACCACTCCTTAATTCACCAGAGTTTGTGTACACATTTAAAAGCCCTTATTTTCCCTCACTGGCGTTTTAGCTTGGCCCTCCGGACTTTCTTATCCTAACTCTTGCTTACACGTCAAAGATTTCACTATCGGTGTGCCAGCGGTTAATTTGACCCCTGCTGTATTTCATTATTGTTAGTTACCTTATGCTAAAGAAATTTGCTTGCAATGTAGGATAAAACCAGCAGTTAGGTGATTCATTTCAAAATTAGTTCACCGTTTATTTTGATCTCAACGATTTTGTTCGACAGTATGGTGGTTCTAGTGTTTGTATATTTTGAAAGTTATCATGGCGAACAACAACAACATCCATTGAAAATAACATGCAAAAAGTTGAAAGAAATGCGCATTGTGGCGATGTCTGTGGTCGTACGTCCACTTATTCAAAGGAGGCATAGTTATTAATTGGAAATTTGAGAACTGTTGGTCATTTTGAAAATTATTTTCGTGATTTCCTTACGAGAATCCTAGCAGATTCCTGTAAATTTGGTTTATGAGAGTCGTGGTGAGAATCGGATTGCTTTCCAAAGTAAAGCCCTCTACTTTCACACTGCCTTGAGAGCTTGCCAAAGCCCTCTACTTTCACACTGCCTTGAGAGCTTGCCAAAGCCCTCTACTTTCACACTGCCTTGAGAGCTTGCCAAAGCCCTCTACTTTCACACTGCCTTGAGAGCTTGCCAAAGCCCTCTACTTTCACACTGCCTTGAGAGCTTGCCAAAGCCCTCTACTTTCACACTGCCTTGAGAGCTTGCCAAAGCCCTCTACTTTCACACTGCCTTGAGAGCTTGCCAAGCCCTCTACTTTCACACTGCCTTGAGAGCTTGCCAAAGCCCTCTACTTTCACACTGCCTTGAGAGCTTGCCAAAGCCCTCTACTTTCACACTGCCTTGAGAGCTTGCCAAAGCCCTCTACTTTCACACTGCCTTGAGAGCTTGCCAAAGCCCTCTACTTTCACACTGCCTTGAGAGCTTGCCAAAGCCCTCTACTTTCACACTGCCTTGAGAGCTTGCCAAGCCAGTCTTTAAGAATGTGCCAGTCAGGTACTCTCAAAGATTTTCTCTTCACCACGCTGGTTCAAGCCATGTTTTTTTCATCCTGTGTCAGATCCTCCTCTGTTGTTGTCTTCCAAAGTTTATTCAACCTTGAAATTTTCCAACAAACGAACTTGCTCAGACTGACCTGATGAACAGAGTCAGTAACCATAGCTGTCAACACCTGAGATCTGGTGACAGAACCACTGGGAGTATGGGAGTTCATAATGGTTACAGAATTTGTTCTGCCACAAAATCCTACATTATTGCAAATCTTCAATTAACTTTTTCCGTAAAAGTAGTGTTGCCTTCCACTTCACCTAGCGAGGATTGTCAGGTAATTGAGCGCAAGTAGTGGAAATAAACTGGTTCACTTTCAAATATTTTAATTTTACAGGCTACTTAACTCTGCTCAAAACTAACTCTAAAACTTCATTAAACAGATTTATGACTAATCCTTAAAGCTGCAAATGAAAATTTTGAGCTATATATATATGTGTTTGTCATGAGAAGAAATTTCTAGGAAGGCTGTTTATTGGCATCACATTAAAGAGTTCTGGGGGCCTCCGTGGCTCAGTTGGTTAGCACACTAGCGCAGTGTAACGACTCAGTAATCTCTCACCAATGCAGTTGCTGTGAGTTCAAGCGCAGCTCATTCAGGCTTCCTGTTAGGCTGTGCATGGGAAGGTCTTTCAGCAACCTGCGGATGGTCGTGGGTTTCCATCGGGTTCAGCCCGGTTTTCACCCACCATAATTCAGGCCGTCATCGTATAAGTGAAATATTCTTGAGTACGGTGTAAAACACCAATCAAATACATAAATGAAAGTTAATTAAATGTACATGTACACCAATTAAATAAGTAGATCAAAGATTTCTCTTTTACTCATTGTTTTAGTTCAGTAAATAATATAAAGCCTATCTGGGAAGAGACTAATGGTGCAGCTTCGTCTGAAGATTTGAAATAAATGTAAAATGTTTCACTTCTATTCTGTTCAGGTGACAATGTGATTGGACGAGAGCAGGGTAAATGCAACATCTACATTCCCATTAAGGTATGTGTGGCTGTTTTCTACAACTTTTCCCTGTGGCTGTTTTCTACGACTTTTTCTTTGGCCGTTTTCTACGACTTTTTCTATGGCTGTTTTATGCTTCGAATTAGAGAGACCCAGGATGAAACCCAGGTCGGGTCATACCAAGGACTTTATAAATGGTACTTGTTGCTGCCTTGGCAATCAGCACTGAGAGGTTAGAGCATGGAAACTTGACTGGTCGGCCCGGTGTCAGTATAATGTGACAGGGTGGGGTGACTTGTTGGTCTCTTCAGCATGATACTTCAGTAGCTGTAGCACTTTGGGGGCATGGCCTTGAGACACTGCAGCAAGAAAACATAGCATATGTTCATGCACCGAATGACTCTTCATCGTCATATGACTGAAAAATTGTTAAAGGTACAATGTTAAACCCCAAGCATACATTCATTCATTCCCAAGTGCTAGTGTGATTGGCATAACATTCCAGTGAGGTGATACTATAGCAGCAAAGGAATCAACATTCGAGATCTTACATGAGCAGAATTTTATGGAATACCATTTCTCTAGTGAAGATATTAAAGGTATTGCCATCAAAATGTATGTGCAGTGGTTAAATATGTGGCTGTGGGCCTACATGTATGAAAGCTTCATGTGAATCCGGCAATGGGTGAATATCCAGGTTATGAAAGTTTCTTGTGAATTCTGCATTAGGTGAATATCCAGTTTATGAAAGTTTCACATAAATTCTGCAATGGGTGAATATCCAGTTTCTGAAAGTTTCATGTGAATTCTGCACTAGGTGAATATCCAGGTTATGAAAGTTTCTTGTGAATTCTGCATTAGGTGAATATCCAGTTTATGAAAGTTTCACATAAATTCTGCAATGGGTGAATATCCAGTTTCTGAAAGTTTCATGTGAATTCTGCACTAGGTGAATATCCAGGTTATGAAAGTTTCTTGTGAATTCTGCATTAGGTGAATATCCAGTTTATGAAAGTTTCACATAAATTCTGCACTAGGTGAATATCCAGTTTCTGAAAGTTTCATGTGAATTCTGCACTAGGTGAATATCCAGGTTATGAAAGTTTCTTATGAATTCTGCATTAGGTGAATATCCAGGTTATGAAAGTTTCACATAAATTCTGCAATGGGTGAATATCCAGTTTCTGAAAGTTTCACATGAATTCTGCAATGGGTGAATATCCAGGTTATGAAAGTTTCTTGTGAATTCTGCATTAGGTGAATATCCAGTTTCTGAAAGTTTCATGTGAATTCTGCAATGGGTGAATATCCAGGTTATGAAAGTTTCATGTGAATTCTGCAATGGGTGAATATCCAGGTTATGAAAGCTTTTTGTGAATCGTACAGTGAGTGAATATCCGTTTCATGGAAGCTTTTTGTGAATCCTACAATGGGTAAATATACAATTTGTGAAAGGACACAGAGAGTCCTGATACACTGCGTGAGTAAATATCCTAACGTATGAAACCAGCCATGATTTCTGAAATGGGTGCACTGGTAAACTTTTTCTGTTTGACTTTTGTGGATGCAAATGTGTACCCATGCACCTGAAGTCTTGCAACAAGTAGATATCATTTTAATGTAACTTCTCCTTTTTTCAGGCTCTGTCAAAACAACATGCTTGTATAGAAATACGAGGTGAATCACACCTGATCTATGACAAGGGAAGTCGAAACAAAACCAAGTGGGGCAAGGTACATTTACCATGGTCTCCATCATCCAGATATGTCAGCAGAAAGTTTGTAAACACTCTCTTAGATATAGACTTAGTCAGCGTTAATAAATCTATAATTGCAGTTGTTTGGTGTATTGGACGGCTTGGTGAAGTCATTGCTGTTATGATGTGAACTCAAGTGACAAGCAGAATGTTCTTATACAGGAACACCAGGCAGAGGGAATCAAATGAGAGCTCACTAAAGGATCTTTAAAACGCTGCGGTCATTTAATTAAAATATTTGTAAATAGGACACCAATCAGATAAATTAAGAAGATCATTGTTCATGTTTTCATTGCACAGCCCAGGGTTTGTTGGGAGCTGGAATTTCACCTGCATTGACGTTTTGTTTGCAGCTGTACCTGACACCTGATGTTAGGTATGGACTGAGGGATGGGGATGAGATCTGTATGGCAGACGTCAGGTGTGTGTACCAGCTCTACACTCAGGTATGTAGGTGTACCTGTCATCAGATGTTAGGTATGGACTGAGAGATGGGGATGAGATCTGTATGGCAGGTGTCAGGTGTGTGTACAAGCTCTACACTCAGGTATGTAGGTGTTCCTGTCACCAGATGTTAGGTATGGACTGAGAGATGGGGGTGAAATCTGTATGGCTGATGACAGGTGTGTGTACCAGCTCTACACTCAGGTATGTAGTAGGTGTTCCTGTCACCAGATGTTAGGTATGGACTGAGAGATGGGGGTGAAATCTGTATGGCTGATGACAGGTGTGTGTACCAGCTCCACACTCAGGTATGTAGGTGTATCTGTCATCAGATGTTAGGTATGGACTAAGAGATGGGGATGAGATCTGTATGGCAGATGCCAGGTGTGCTCCACCCTAGGTGATAGACAGTTCCTATCTATGCCCTTGTTTCTGCAAATAAATGTGTTTCATTTTAGGTTTAATTGTTTTAGTGATGTAGCACTACAAAAATGAGATCATAAACATTGCACTAAGTAAACTGTGTACATAATTATACCTGTCTGACAGAAGCAATAGTAAAAACAATAGTAGTATTCATTGGTAAGTGTGAGTTTTCTAACACTGTACTCAGTGATATATTCATAGGATAACAATGATATTTTGGGATTGAGAATTCCAGCTTGAGATGTCAAGGGTCAGAGGTCTATTCTGAAGGCATCTTTACTGTTTAGTCAGCATTAAGCTTTCTGAGCTCTCATTCATTATCAGCACAACAAGGTTTTAATTGAAAAAATATAAAAAATTCACTTTTATCCGTAGAATGAGTGTTTAAAGTTTGTTGAGAAAAAGTAGAAGTTACAATGACAAAGAATACGTCCTGTTTGAGTTATGCTGTATCTCTGAAATATGTTGTATCTCTGAGTTATGCTGTATCTCTGAAATATGTTGTATCTCTGAGTTATGTTGTATCTTTGAATATTTGTGAAATCAGAATGAGGAACAGTATGACAGTGGCTCAGAGACTGGCTCTGAGTCGATGTTTCAAACTGCTACCATGGCAACCATTCCAGACGTGCAAGATGAAGGTCGTCGTAAGTTTTTGGAGGCCACAAAAGATGAGATAAATGATGAAGATGAGAGCAGCAATGCTAGCAGTGACCTCCTACAGCCCACACAGGTAATCGTGTTCCCACAAAACTGATACTTCATAATCATAAGTTATTTTTGGGAGCCTCGCTGGCTGAGTTGGTTGAAGTGCTGGCTGGCCACGACCATTAGGCTCTTAACCAATAAGGTTGTTTGCCTGAACTCGGCTCTTGCTGTTTTATCTGCTGCTTTCACTGAAGATGTTTGTCAGCTGAGTTAGGAAAGTCATTTGCTTGCTCCACACACTTTGGTTTACTCCATCCATACACCTGATCACTATTGAATGAGTGAAAAATTCAACATGGTTTTAAACACTGTTCAATCAATCAAACAACCAATTAATCATAAGCTGTTTCATATGCAGCTCAGTAGCAAAATTGACTGCCTCAGTGGCATAATTGTCAGAGCATCTGATTTGTAGTCAGGAGACCGTATTGAAACCCGGGTTGGTTCATAGAAAAAAACTTTTAAGAATGATACCTGTTGCTGCGTGGATTGGTGCTCAGTACTGAGAAGTTAGAGCAAGGATGGCTCGGTGTCAGTATAATGTGTCATGTCTGGTGTCTTCAGCATGCTGCCTCAGTGGTAGCAGCACTTTAGCAATGTGTATTCATCCTGCCACAAGAAGACACAGGGTATGTACACTCGCCTAATGACTGTTTATCCTCATATGGCTGAGAAAGTGTTGAGTATGTAAGGACCCAAGTGTACGTATATACATAGAGCTACATGTAACTAACCTAGATATGAAATATACAGTGAAGGTCTCAGATGTACACCTCTGGGGAGAAACTGCACATAATAAGGCTATCTATTTTAATTATGTTTTGTGAACCGCATTGCCACCATAGGTCTTACTTTTTAGTCTCCCTTTGTCAGCCTTTGTTTTGTGTGTTTGTAGCTATATGGAACAGCGTTGGGTGAGAAAGCCCGTAAGGGTCGTCTTAATGAAGCGGCCACCCTCATGTTTGCGGAGGACTCCGATCTCAGCGACATGGAGATGTCCACTGTTCATAAAAGTAAGTCCTAACATGTTGACACTTGTTACAGAGTATGTGAGAGGAAGGCAGGTGGTGAGGATTTGCAAACACTTGTGGGAAAATGCACAGTGACTAAAGTAAACAGAAGTGTTACGGTTTTAGTTTTAATGGCATTAAAATACTTCGTGGCATGGGTTGCATACAAGCATAAAATATGACTACAATTTTGTCCAGTGTGCCTGAGTATTTGAAATACCCTCACAAACTTTTATTCTCTGAAACCAGCATACCAGGCAAAATAATCAAAGAAGTTTTGATTTGGTTTCCATGCCGCCAGAAACCCCTAAACGGTATTGTGTGATTATTGGAGTAGTGAAGGGTAACAATACGCATCTCTGGAGAATTTGTGCAGAAGTATATTTCAGGCGTAACGCAAAATTGTTGAGAATGGATCAAATTATGTGACAAATTATCTCTCTGTGTAGTTACTTTTATTTTCCTTCAATTTTATGCACAGTTTTTCGTCTGACTTATATGTCAGTCGTTTGTCACTCATGCGTTTTTGTTCTTTCAGAGAAGAAGAATATAACAATTGCCGAGACGCCGGCTGTGACTAGAGCTGCCCCTGCTGGTGAGTGTACTCCTCTTTACAGAGCTCACTACAGACAGGTCAGTCTCAGGTGTGTTATGGTCAGGCCTGGTGGTTAGACAGCTCACCACTGACAGCACAGACTCGGGTGTGTTATGGTCAGGTCTGGTGGTTAGAGAGTTCACCACTGACAGCACAGACTCGGGTGTGTTATGGTCAGGTCTGGTGGTTAGAGAGCTCACCACAGACATGACAGACTCAAGTGTGTTATGATCAGGTCTGGTGGTTAGAGAGCTCACCACTGACATGACAGACTCAAGTGTGTTATGGTCAGGTCTGGTGGTTAGAGAGCTCTCTAACCATCAGACCTGACCATAGCACACCTGAATCTGTCCTGTCTGTGGTGAGCTCTCTAACCACCAGACCTGACCATAACACACTTGACTCTGTCCTGTCCACTACAGACAGGACAGACTCGGGTGTGTTATGGTCAGGTCTGGAGGTTAGTCCACCACAGACAGGACAGACTCAGGTGTGTTATGGTCAGGTCTGGTTGTTGGCGAGCTCACCACAGACAGGACATACTCGAGTGTGTTATGGTCAGGTCTGGTGGCTACAGAGCTCACCACAGACAGGATGGACTCGGGTGTGTTATGGTCAGCTCTGGTGGTTAGAGAGATCACGACTGACAGGACAGACTCGGGTGTTTATGGTCAGGTCTGGTGGTTAGTCCACCACAGACAGGACAGACTCAGGTGTGTTATGGTATTCTTTTGTTGAGGTTCAAGAGTTCTACCAGGGTATTTGTGTTTTCTCTTTTGAAATGCAATTTGTGAATGTGATACAGAAAAATACAAATTTGGATAGTATGTTTTTGTTGACAGATTTGCCCTCCACAATGGTGTTTGCAGAATCTGACTCTGAGGATGACAGACCTACGCAGGCTCAAACTTTAGTATTTGAGGAGGGTAAGTTTAGGTACAATGCATTGACTGTGAGGAAGGCAAACCTGGAGAGCCTTAAACTTTAGTGTTTGAGGAGGTTAAGTTTAGGTACAAATACATTGACTGTGAGGAAGGCAAACCTGGAGAGCCTTAAACTTTAGTGTTTGAGGAGGTTAAGTTTAGGTACAAATACATTGACTGTGAGGAAGACAAACCTGGAGAGCCTTAAACTTTAGTGTTTGAGGAGGTTAAGTTTAGGTACAAATACATTGACTGTGAGGAAGGCAAACCTGGAGAGCCTTAAACTTTAGTGTTTGAGGAGGTTAAGTTTAGGTACAAATACATTGACTGTGAGGAAGGCAAACCTGGAGAGCCTTAACTTTAGTGTTTGAGGAGGTTAAGTTTAGGTACAAATACATTGACTGTGAGGAAGGCAAACCTGGAGAGCCTTAAACTTTAGTGTTTGAGGAGGTTAAGTTTAGATAGAAATACATTGACTGTGAGGAAGACAAACCTGGGGAGCCTCAAACTTTAATTTTTAGGAAGGTTAGGTCAGGTCATATACATTGACTGTGAGATGACAGACCTATGGAGGCTCAAACTTTAATGTTTGAGGAGGTTAAGTTCAGGTACAAATACATTGACAGTGAGGATAATAAACCGTACGGAGCCTCAAACATTAATATTTTAGGAGGGTGACGTCAGGTATAAATACTTTGACTGTGAGGATGACAGACCTATGGAGGCTCAAACTTTAGTATTTGACGTGGGTAGTTCAGGTACAAATAAATTGACTGTGAGATGACAAACTCAAACTAGTATTTGACAAAAGTCAATTATGGGCAAATATTTATTTATTTATTGATTGGTTTGTTATGCCGTACTCTATAATATTTCACTCATACAACAGCGGCCAGCATTATGGTGGGAGGAAACTGGGTAGAGGTTGTTGGCAAACCTTCCCATGTATGGCCAGAGGAAGCCAGGATGAACTGGACTTGATCTCACAGCGACGGCATTGATAAGAGGCTCCTAGGTCATTGTGCTATGCTGGCTTGCTACCCCCTTGGCCATGGAGGCCCCTTTTGGGCAAAAATGCTCACTAACTACAGCCCTTCGTCTATCAAATACTCAAATACATGAGCTTATTGCATGTTGTAATGTCTGCTTTGTGAAACAGAAAACTTGCAGGCAAAGCAGCTGGCATAACATGTTTTCATCATAGCTGTCTTGCATTGCTATCGGCTATTTAACATTGCTATCAGCTATCTAACATTGCTGCCACCTATGTAACATTGCTATCAGCTATCTAGCATTGCCATAAGCTATTGGACATTGCTGTCAGCTAGTTGACATTGCTATCAGCTATCTAACATTGCTCTCAGCTATCTGGCATTGCTATCAGCTATCTAGCATTGCTATCAGCTATCTGGCATTGCTATCAGCTATCTAACATTGGTATCAGCTATCTGACATTGTTGTCAGCTATCTGCATTGCTGTCAGCTATCTGGCATTGCTATCAGCTAGTTGACATTGCTATCAGCTAGTTGACATTGCTATCAGCTATCTAACATTGCTATCAGCTATCTAACATTTGCTATCAGCTATCTAACATTGCCAGCATTAGTGAAAAATACAATCACGCTACATGTGCATATTTTCTCACAAAATGAAGAAAACTTTGTCATTTGTTGTAGATAAAAATGATTTGGAGGATAAAGAGACGTTTCTGGCTGCTCCAACTCAGGCATATGCCCCAGAAAGTGATGTAGAAGGTACTCTTGTCTGTCTGCCTTCAGTGTCTACCATCCTTTCCTGATAAGTGTGTCTTAAAGCTGTAACATTATGATGCGTTATCAAATTTAGATGCCTTTCTCTTTCTTTCAAAAGCGCATTCTTTCTGTGTTTGAAACATTGTGATACTCTGATATGATTCATATCTAAAGTACATAATTGTGAAAACAAGCAGGGTTCTAGTCAGACTTTAAAATCAAGGTCTCTGAATTTACTATCACAGCCAGTACAGGTTGCGGTGCAGTGACCACTTAGGCCATGTCAGCTCTAATCACCGGATATGTATTCTCAGCAATGCAAGACCCCTTATTTGTGATTGGAATCCCACATAAAGCTAAAACACATTTACCCAAGCATGCTGAAGTTTTAAACACTCAAATGAGTGCATGTAGCATTGTGATTATGTAGGAGACATGGCACTGTACTGCAAGGGTAATGGTGTGTGCATTGTGAAAGAGAACACTGGCAGGCAACTTGATGTAGATGGTATCAAATGTTGAGTTCTAGCTGTTTGAGATTGATGGTTGATTTACCATCATTATACAGTGCTATTTGTTGTTTTTTTGTTGGAGGATAAAGAGATATTACTGGCTGCTCCAGCTCAGGGGTATGCCTTAGAGAGTGATGTAGAAGGTACCATCTTTCTTCACTCAGCTGCTTCTCCGGACAAATGTGAATTTCAGCAGTAGCATTACCATGGATTAAATTCTTTTAGCAGCATTTAGAAGTTGGCAGAGTAACAGCACAGAGTTTTGGATAAGAACTTCTGATTGCAAATATTGGTTTTGCAACATTTGGATGTACATTCTATCAACATTGTTAGGATGATGCATTTTGTGTTCTTTTTTTACGTTCAAAAAACACCACAACATAGTGATGAGATTTACATAGTGTCAGAGATGCTGTGGTGTGACAAGGGAGGTATTTCATTGGAAGACTTTTGCAGTGTGGTCTTTTATTGAATTAATTAATACATATGTTTAGAATATGGGTTGGGGTCTGTGTGATTATACAGAGAAGGAGACAAACATGTTTGTTTCTTTCATGTAAGTGAATATTTTTTTTTTTTTTTTTTCGTTCCCTGGGGTTTGATTTTCACAGCTGCCTTGGTTACTTGTTGATGTTGTGATGTGTTGTTGCTGTTTTGTAGATGATGATGACAGAGACAAGTCTAACTCATCGCTGCTCGGAGCGCCCACTCAGGCGTATGGGGCTGATGTGGGGAGCCCCATGGAAGGGGACACTACTGCGGATGGACTCACGCTAGCCTATGATGTGACGTTTGATGAAGCAGATGTATGTACAATGTACTCTGTCTGAAGTTGTTAACCATAGATTTATCCACAGTAGATGTATAACAGGTTTTTCACTAGTCCTTAAAAACTTTGAAACTACTTAGACTTTAAATGTTATTTAAAGTATATCAAGGCATTGAAAGGTCTTGAAAAATGAAAGAGTTCATTCGGGTTAACTTCTTGAAAGTACTTGGTTTTACGACAGTGTTAAATGTCATATTCCTTTAAGTTTGAAATGCACAGATAAATACATGTAAACCATCAAAATTGTAGCCCTTACGCATGTACATCTCCATGGAGGTTTCTGCTAACGGTGAATGATCCTGTACAATGCGGGAAAACAAGGAATATTAGATCTCCAGAACATTTCCTTCATGGATAGGAGTCTACTACTAGACTGTGAACTGTGATGTTACAGTTTGCGGAAACATGCTCTTTTTGTGTGCTTTGTTTTGCCCACAACAGCGCTTCAGGGGCAGTTCTAAAATGGAGGAGCTATTGGCTCCTTTGAAAAAAAAAAGAAGAAGCTGAAACCCAACTGCTCCCCCCCCACCACCCCATCCCGTTTTCAACATCTGGCTCCATAGATTCTTATACAGCAATGAAAGCGTTTATACCAACATGCATGATCTATGTGTTTCACTTTTAGATATTAATTATCTATTAATCATTTGGTTTTGTAATGGGCCTCCGTGGCTCAGTTGGTTAGTGCGCTAGCGCAGCGTGATGACCCAGGAGTCTCTCACCAATGCGCTCGCTGTAAGTTCCTCTCCGGCCGTACGTGGAAAGGTATGTCAGCGACCTGCGGATGGTCGTGGGCTTCCCCCGGGCTGTGCCTGGTTTCCACCCACCATAATGCTGACCGCCGTTGTATAAGTGAAATATTAAATAGTGAAGTATAAGTGAGTACGGCGTAAAACACCAATGAAACAATGAGATAAATTTGGTTTTGTAGGCTTCCTCAGCCCTGTCCTCCAAGAAAACTAGAGCAACAAAAGAAGACAATATTTCAGATAGCCTCATGGCTACACAGGCATATGGCCTCGAGGTAGAAACCAATGCAGGGAATATTAACGCTCATCACAAGCAATCCCCCAAGAAGGTTGAAGAACTAGAAGCATCTGAGACATCAACTCAACCTATGCAGGATGCAGAGGAAAGTTTGAGTGTGGAACCAGACCCGGATTTCTTTGCAGCACCAACAATGGCATGTGACCTTGAAGGTGTTACGCCAGATGTGTCGAAAGTTCCTGGTGACTCAGAAACTGAATCTGAGGAGAAATCAACAACAGGGCGTGATTCAGAGGTGACTCAGGCATTTGATACTGTTCCTGTGGAAAAGTCGACAGCAGGGGAAGGTTTGGAGTCAACACAGGCTTTTGATACTGTCCCTGTGGAAAACTCCACAGAAGGGGAAGGTGCAGAGTCCTCCCAGGCATTTGAGACGGTCCCTGTTGTCCACGAGTCACCGGGGAAACCAGTAAAAGATAAGTCACCTGTAAAGTCAACAACAAATAAATCTGTGGAACAGACTGTGATTCTATCCAGTGGAGATTGCGCTGAAACAGTGGTAATGGACAATGAAGGAGGGGTTGAAACTGAAAGTGGGAAATTGAAACAGGCAGATGCCACAGTGCTTATGAATGATGACACAACACAGGTTATAGAGGACGGTGACTATGGCCATGATGGAATGACAAACACTGAGAAGGATTACCCCATTGACGATGATGCTACACAAGTTTTTGCTGAAGAAGAGAAAGTGGATGTGGATTCTGGCAAAACAGGTACAAGCATGGGCATATTGTCAGTCAACAGGAATGACTGTCATCTTCCAATGGTTTCTCTGTGGATTGGTGTGGGTTTCCTGTGGGATCTGCCAGGATTCCTCCCACCATAACGCTGGCCCCCGTCGTATAAGTGAAATATTCTGGAGTACAGCGTAAAACACCAATCAAATAAATAAATTGAATAAATCCAATAGTTTCTTGTAAATTATACCATTTTTGCTACCTGTACTTATTGTGGAACAGGATTTGGAGATACATGTATATATATTTGGAATAACACTTTATTCCGGATGTTTGTATGACAAACACTGAATCAAAATTCCATCTTTGCAAATTAAAGTGTTCTCCTGAAGTAGGAAAAGGACATATTACTGATAACCGTAGTTTTGTTGTTTGTAACATAATGACAACATCTTTCTGGATGCTGAATGGATATTTGTTCTTGTTCCGGTAAAGATTGGGGTCATTAACAATTAGCATTTCTCTTCCACCACAAGCTGGTAGTTGACCTCATGAACTCTGGTTTACTTCAACCATAAAATGTCTTCTGAGTAAAATATTCATGAGAATAACATTAAACAGCTTTCACATGAATAAATTAGAATTTTAGAAATTAAGCACATTGTAATAGAGTGTCGGATACAGTGAAAATGTAAGAAGTTCTCGGTAATGACCCGGATGTTCCCTGTATGTTGTGACAGATGAGAAACCAGCTCTGGGTGGGTTAGGTTTACCTGAAGTATTCTCTGATGAGGTGGGTACTCAGTTCTTGAATTGCTTCCTTTACCGTTTAAAATACATGAAAATTTAAATAACATTGTTATGTCATCTCGTGTGCTTGTGACTTCCTAGTGGAAAAATGGAGAAATGAAAACGTCACTGTCTTAAATTGAAATTCGATCCTCACCTCTCTACTAACTGTACCCAGAATTGTTTGCCATGCATAAGGAAGGCTTCCTGGAATCGCCTACATATAAACTGTGGTGAGAATTCCTTTGACTCTCGAGTTTTACACTAGTCACTGGGTACATGTATTTGTTTGAAGTAATGAATATCAGGGTAATGTGGTGTGCCGTGTAATAAACCTGTATGTCACCTGGGGCAAAAGAATTCATAATCAAAGAAGAGCTGATGGCAACATATTCAGTATTAATATTTGGTTCAAGTCAAAGCATGAGCCCTAATGTCTTCTACGTGGCCTTCATAATCCCCTTAACAGATCTGGAAACAATTTACCCTAATTCCTCAACCTTTTCACGTATGAAAGAGCAACTTTCAGTGCAATTTATGCATATTTATAATCAGAATTAGACAAAACTACACTGGTTTGATTTGCCAGTTTCAGAGCTTCGCAAGAAGTGTAATTTTGTGTGTCTATGCAGAATAATGCCTTCAGAGTATGCTTGAATACTCTTGCAAACATGCCAAAAGATTAAAGAATTACAGTAATAACTTTGTAGACAGACAGCAAAGTAAAAATTACTCATATTCCTGAATACTTATTGTCACATGTCTAACGCTTGTCCCCTCAGGTTGTTCCTGAATACCTGGTGTCACATGTCTAACGCTTGTCCCCTCAGGTTGTTCCTGACAGCTGTGAATCACTCATATTCCCCTGAATACCTGGTGTCACATGTCTAACGCTTGTCCCCTCAGGTTGTTCCTGACAGCTGTGAATCACTCATATTCCCCTGAATACCTGGTGTCACATGTCTAACGCTTGTCCCCTCAGGTTGTTCCTGACAGCTGTGAATCACTCATATTCCCCTGAATACCTGGTGTCACATGTCTAACGCTTGTCCCCTCAGGTTGTTCCTGACAGCTGTGAATCACTCATATTCCCCTGAATACCTGGTGTCGCATGTCTAACGCTTGTCCCCTCAGGTTGTTCCTGACAGCTGTGAATTACTCATATTCCTGAATACCTGGTGTCACATGTCTAACGCTTGTCCCCTCAGGTTGTTCCTGAATACCTGGTGTCACATGTCTAATGCTTGTCCCCTCAGGTTGTTCCTGAATGCCTGGTGTCACATGTCTAACGCTTGTCCCCTCAGGTTATTCCTGAATACCCGGTGTCATCTAACGCTTGTCCCCTCAGGTTGTTCCTGAATACCTGGTGTCACATGTCTAACGCTTGTCCCCTCAGGTTATTCCTGAATACCTGGTGTCACATGTCTAACGCTTGTCCCCTCAGGTTGTTCCTGAATACCTGGTGTCACATGTCTAACGCTTGTCCCCTCAGGTTATTCCTGAATACCTGGTGTCACATGTCTAACGCTTGTCCCCTCAGGTTGTTCCTGAATACCTGGTGTCACATGTCTAACGCTTGTCCCCTCAGGTTGTTCCTGACAGCTGTGAATCAGAAGACAACACCCCGTCTGCCATACCCCTTCCTGCAACGACCCCACTCAAACCAGCACTGGCCAGTCCCAAGAAAAACAGGACCCCCTCACCCAAGAAGGTGGTGTTTGTTGGTGTGGTAAGTGGTGGAGCCTAGTGATCATAACATACAGTAGCCTTGTGGTTAGACGGCTGGTTACTGTGCCAGGGTTCGCTGGTTCAACCCTCAAGGTGGGTCACATTCAAGATGGCTTACTTCAGGCAATCCAGTTTCCTCCACATATAAACTGTACTTCTGTTGTTAAATGACAGATTCTAAAGGTCGGCTTCAAACCACAATGAAATAAATAAGTAGACATCCAAGACTTCCACTTCCACTTCCACTTGTGTCTTTCCACTCAGTGTTTGGAGTCATACATGATATCTCTGGCCTCAGTAGTGATACTTCAGTAAGACACGTAGTTATTTTTATAGCTGTCACCTTTGACATCACAGTTACAGCCTACTTAAATTCCAGATTGATCTCTTCTTCTTCGGTCCTTAAAAAAACTAGTTTAATGTTAGTTTTACACCTTCGGTAAGAAAGTTGAAAAGCTTTTTTTTTTGGACTTTTCGGTGTCAGGACACATACTGAACTGTTAAAATATAAAAACCAGCCATTTCATTTATCCTTTCACATTAAAGGCATATATCAGTTTTAAAACTGGTTGATACTGTTGTTCATTTGTGTGCAAGTTTGTTTTATTCTGGAGGGTTAATTTGGTTTGAGTGAGGTCATTCAGTGACTTGGTGATACATTTGATGGCTGTGTTCTCCTGCTTGCTTTCAGTCACAATCCTCAAGTGAATTGTCACAGGAAACAAAAGCAACTTCTGGAGAAAATGAAATTAGGGTACAATCAGAAAGTGAAAGTAATGAAGTGCCTGTGGTGTCAGTGGTGGAAGCTGAAGACGGGAAGCCCAAACTGCCAGCCAGACGAGGAAGGGGAGGGAAGTCTGCACCCAAACCAGCCATGAAAGCTGATAAGGACACAACTAAGCCTGGTAGAGGCAGGAAGATGAGGAAGAGTGCAGGTGCTTGTGTTAGCAATGAGGAGAAGATTGTGGGTAAGACACACAGTCAAGCCACTGGGGTTACAAATAAACTGTGTGCAATAACAGCAACTTGGTGAAAAATTTGGGAGACATAGTTGCGACCACGCTGTGTTGAATTGTGTGTATAATGAAGCATGTTGTGTTCAGAAAGAGGTACAGTATAGTAAAGAGAGATGTTTGGACTGGAACTCCAGACATTAGCCATATTGGTGGTCTTGGAGGTATCACTTGCCTTCTGCCAATGTGTTGTAAGGATTAATCCTGCTCTGCCCATGAAAATCTGTATCACATAAATGTACTTGTTAAAACTGGAAGGTTTACTTTGAGCACTGACAACAGGCATGTAAGTCCTTCAGAAGAGTCCGGTCCTGCCAGCTCTGTGGGTCCTTCAGAAGAGTCCAGTCCTGTTAGCTCTGTCGGTCCGTCAGAAGAGTCTGTTCCTGCCAGCTCTGTCGGTCCTTCAGAAGAGTCCGGTCCTGCCAGCTCTGTGTGTCCTTCAGAAGGGTCTGGTTCTGCCGGCTCTGTGGATCCTTCAGAAGAGTCTGGTCCTGCCAGCTCTGGCGGTCCTTCAAAAGAGTCCCGTCCTGTTAGCTCTGTGGCTCCTTCAGAAGAGTCCAGTCCTGTTAGCTCCTTCGGTCCTTCAGAAGAATCTGGTCCTGCCAGCTCTGTCGGTCCTTCAGAAGAGCCCGGTCCTGCCAGCTCTGTGGGTCCTTCAGAACAGCCCGGACCTTCCAGCTCTGTCGGTTCTTCAGAACAGCCCGGTCCTGCCAGGTCTGTGGGTTCTTCAGAAGAGTCTGGTCCTGCCAGCTCTGTGGGTCCCTCAGAAGAGTCCAGTCCTGTTAGCTCCTTCGGTCCTTCAGAAGAATCTGGTCCTGCCAGCTCTGTGTGTCCTTCAGAAGAGTCCGGTCCTGCCAGCTCTGTGGCTCCTTCAGAAGAGTCCAGTCCTGTTAGCTCCTTCGGTCCTTCAGAAGAATCTGGTCCTGCCAGCTCTGTGGGTCCTTCAGAAGAGCCTGGTCCTGCCAGCTCTGTCGGTCCTTCAGAAGAATCTGGTCCTGCCAGGTCTGTGGGTTCTTCAGAAGAGTCCGGTCCTGCCTGCTCTGGCGGTCCTTCAGAAGAGTCCAGTTCTGCCAGCTCTGACGGTCCTTCAGAAGAGTCCAGTTCTGCCAGCTCTGTGGGTCCTTCAGAAGAATCCGGTCCTGCCAGCTCTGTGGGTTCTTCAGAAAGGTCTGGTTCTGCCGGCTCTGTGGGTCCTTCCGAAGAGTCCGGTCCTGCCAGCTCTGTGGGTCCTTCAGAAGAGTCCAGTCCTGTTAGCTCCTTCGGTCCTTCAGAAGAATCTGGTCCTGCCAGCTCTGTCGGTCCTTCAGAAGAGCCCGGTCCTGCCAGCTCTGTCGGTCCTTCAGAAGAATATGGTCCTGCCAGGTCTGTGGGTTCTTCAGAAGAGTCCGGTCCTGCCAGCTCTGGCGGTCCTTCAGAAGAGTCCGGTTCTACCAGCTCTGTGGGTCCTTCAGAAGAGTCCGGTCCTGCCAGCTCTGTCGGTCCTTCAGAAGAGCCCGGTCCTGCCAGCTCTGGCGGTCCTTCAGAAGAGTCCGGTTCTACCAGCTCTGTGGGTCCTTCAGAAGAGTCCGGACCTGCCAGCTCTGTCGGTCCTTCAGAAGAGTCCGGTTCTACCAGCTCTGTGGGTCCTTCAGAAGAGTCCGGTCCTGCCAGCTCTGTGGGTCCTTCAGAAGAGTCCGGTCCTGCCAGCTCTGTGGGTTTTTCAGAAGAGTCTGGTTCTGCCGGCTCTGTCGGTCCTTCAGAAGAGTCCGGTCCTGCCAGCTCTGTGGGTTCTTCAGAAGGGTCTGGTCCTGTTAGCTCCTTCGGTCCTTCAGAACAGCCCGGTCCTGCCAGCTCTGTCAGTCCTTCAGAACATCCCGGTCCTGCCAGCTCTGGCGGTCCTTCAGAAGAGTCCGGTCCTGCCAGCTCTGACGGTCCTTCAGAACAGCCCGGTCCTGCCAGCTCCTTGGGTCCTTCAGAAGGGTCTGGTTCTGCCGGCTCTGTGGATCCTTCAGAAGAGTCCGGTT
Organism: Liolophura sinensis; assembly: GCF_032854445.1. NCBI lineage: Eukaryota > Metazoa > Mollusca > Polyplacophora > Chitonida > Chitonidae > Liolophura > Liolophura sinensis. The sequence continues at coordinate 337,150 of NC_088301.1, read as the reverse complement.
CTGTTAACTCCTTCGGTCCTTCAGAAGGGTCTGGTTCTGCCGGCTCTGTAAGGAGCCACAGGCATTATCAACAGCATCAGGATGTGAAATTCTATGACCAAGATTTGCTTTTATCAGCTTGTACAACAGGCTTCCTCTCCAGCCATACGTGGAAAAGTTTGGCAACAACCTGCAGATGGTTGTGGGATTCCCTTAGGGGCTCCGCCTAGTTTCCTCCGATCATGTTTGCTGGTACCTGCCAGGATAGCACAATTGGTAGAGCGTCCGCTTCGGGAGTGGTAGATCCAAGATCAATCCTGAGTTGAGTCACACCTAAGACTTTAAAAGAGGAAGTTGTAACTTCCGCGCTTGGCGTTCAGTATGAAGGGGATAGTGCAGCGACTGGTTGACCCCTATCAGTATGATGGCTCGGGCGGGGCGGCTTGCTTGCCTTCGATAAGTCCTCTCAGTGAAGCAGCACTAGATAAAAGAGCCGTGGAAATCCGTCCTGCAACAAGGTGGCACATTACATACACCCTAAGGATTCCTTCATCGTCATATGACTGAAAAGTTGTTGAGTACGACGTTAAACCGCAAGCACTCTCTCACTCACTCACATTGCTGGTCTCCGTCGTAGAAGTGAAATATTCTTGAGTATGGCGTAAAAAACTAGTCAAATAAATAAATAAATAAGTAAATAAAGTATGCTAGTACACTCAGCCAGATATTAAATCTTTTGGTAGCTTTCCACACTCAACCTCACTTCTCCAGGTACTTTAAGCTATTCAAGAGCCTAGCATAAAACACCAGTCAAATAAATAAACAAATAAATAAATATAACAGCATAGCTTCGCTCGTGCTGACTTCTGTATTTACCTAAAACTGTGTGACAGGTTAAGATTTGAGTCTGATTGTTGCTCCAGATTCCAACTGATAGTTTCAGCAGATAGCAGAACTGGTGTTAATATCCCGTTAAGATTAACAGGTATGAATCACAGTTATACTGACAGTAGCCTGTGTGTTGATTGCAGAAGATGTTCCAAGTGGTCAAGCTGTCTTAGAGGAAACTGGTACAACCTCAGAGCCAGCCCTACCTCCTAGGCGACGTGGAAGACGGGCCAAAAAATCGAGTAACATTACACAGGCAGTAAAAACTGAGCAACCTGCTCAAAATGAGGAGCAAGAGCCCACCACAAGCATTGCTGTTGTGCAAGCTGTTCAAAGTGAGGAGCAAGTGCCAGCTGATAATCATAGTGAGCAGTCAGAATCTGTTTTAAAGGACAGTGAGGAAGATGGAGATTTCATGGACAGTAAGAATCAAACACCTGTCACAAGGAAAAAAGTAGAGAAAGTACAAAGCACACGAAGGAGCAGGCAAAGCACTTGTGGTAGAGTTAATGTGAACAACATGTCTCAGACAGAGAGTACAGGTAGCTCAGGTGAGACTCCGGTTGTGAACAATGATGGTGGTGAGGATTTCCATGCACCTGCCAGGAGAGGCAAAGGTAAGAAACTCCCTGGGAAACTCGCTAGAGCTAAGACTCGTTTGAAAGGTAATCAGGGTGAACATAGTACTGACACTGAAAACTCTGCTGGTGAGAATAATGGTGCTGAGGTGTTTAAGGAGCCTGCGGCCTCCAGCAGAAGAAGGAGTCGGTCTAAGGCTAGTGAGAGTGAGGATGAGAATGCCTCTCAGGTGAGGACTTCAGGAAGGCGGGTGGCAGGTGAGAATGAGAATGCCCCTCAGGTGAGGACTTCAGGAAGGAGTGGGCAGGTTGTGAAGGCGGAGCAGGGATCAGATGATGGTGCAGGTGCCGATTCTGTTATACACGCAAAAGCTACTAGTTGTGGCGTTAAGGCTCAGCTGAGAAATTCCAGTGCGGAAAGTGAAGCTGAGGTGTGTGAGCCACAGGGGAAGAGAAGCAGAGGCAAGGGCTCCACAGGGGATAAGGAAACAGAGGCGACTGGGGAGGCCACACCTATGAGAACAGATAGATGGGGACATGCCAGCACACAGCCCTCGCAGTCCTCCCAGTCCAGGAGGTCCAGGAAAGCTGAGGTAACCACGAAATCTGAGGCACCTACAGACGAAGACTCAGCAGAAAAGGAAGAGAAAGCAACAGTGGAGATGACGACAACGACATCAAGACGAGGACGTGCTAGCACACAGCTGGCTCAGTCCAGGAGATGCAGGACAAGTGAGGTGACCGTGAAATCTGAGGCACCTACAGACGAAGACTCGGCAGAAAAGGAAGAGAAAGCAACAGTGGAGATGACGACAACGACATCAAGACGAGGACGTGCTAGCACACAGCTGGCTCAGTCCAGGAGATGCAGGACAAGTGAGGTGACCGAGAAATCTGAGGCACCTACAGACGAAGACTCAGCAGAAAAGGAAGAGAAAGCAACAGTGGAGATGACGACAACGACATCAAGACGAGGACGTGCTAGCACACAGCTGGCTCGGTCCAGGAGATGCAGGACAAGTGAGGTGACCGAGAAATCTGAGGCACCTACAGACGAAGACTCAGCAAAAAAGGAAGAGAAAGCAACAGTGGAGATGACGACAACGACATCAAGACGAGGACGTGCTAGCACACAGCCGGCTCGGTCCAGGAGATGCAGGACAAGTGAGGTGACCGAGAAATCTGAGGCACCTTCAGACGAAGACACAGCAGAGAAGCAGGGGGAACCAACAGCTAAGACAACATCAAGACGAGGACGTGCTAGCACACAGCCGGCTCGGTCCAGGAGATGCAGGACAAGTGAGGTGACTGAGAAATCTGAGGCACCTATCGTTGAGGAGAAGTCAACTGTGGAGACGACAAGACGGGGCAGTAAGAAGGATACAGAAGCAGAACTTACCAGTATGAGGCCTCCTGCTCAACGGCCAACACAGAGGCTGGCCTCTACAGAAAACAGTGATACTACTCAAGCTGAAGGAGACAGTGAAACCTCAAGCAGGAAGGGACGCAGGTCAGCAGTTAAGGTAAGATCCAGGTGTATTTTCTTTTGTAACTCTCAAGTTAGTTGGTCAAAAGTGTATTAAAGAACACTTCAGACTCAAATCTTAATAACATTGAAACTTTTTTGTTTAGTCTATCACCCAGGAACTTCTCACCACTGTGATCACTGGGAGTTCAAGTCCAGCTCATGCTGACTTCCTCTCTGGTCGTGTGTGGGAAAGTCTGCAAGCAACCTGCAGATGATTGTGGGTTTCCTCATAGCCATGCCTGGTTTTCTCTCGATGCTGGCCATTTCATAGAAGTAAAATATACTTGAGTATACCACCCCAATCAAATAAATAAATGAATGAATTTTAGTTCAGACTAAAATGATCACCAGGGTCATATCCTCATGAACCTTGACATTGGTTTATAACAAGCCCATTCCAAAACAAGAAAGTCTGACAATTTACTGCTGAGTGGCTTTTGCAACTGTTTTTGTTTTGTTCCACACCAGACCTTTTAATCTATAAACATACCTGTAACCAGCAGACAGTTATAGTGCTACAGTTGATAGTTTACTGTTATAGAAATTAACAAATAAATAACAACAATCTCAATTCCGATCTCTGTTCAGAAAGTGTATTGACTTTAATCATGTAATTTGAGAATTGGTACTTCATGACAGCACGCACAGCAGTGACATTCAGTGATAGAATCGTAAAAATAAATGGTAGAAATACAATGTTCCTTGGTAAAGTTTTAAACACAACTGAAATAAATAAATAAAAAAGGAGCCAATCTTCAATATTTTATTTTCCTAACAGTCTACCCCTACCAACGCCAAACATCGTAAATTATCATCGTCATCATCGTTAACCTCCAGTCCTGATGACCCAGTCACGGATATGGCCAGCCCACGGAGCTCTCGCCGCAAGTCTGTGGGTCCCAAACCCAAGGTGGCCTTCACAGGAGTGGTGGATGAACACGGGCAAAAGGTGTGTTTACAGGTGTATGGTAGCATGTACGGTGGGGGAACAGTAACCCACAAGCCTCTCACCAGTGTCATCACCGTGAGTTCAGGTCCTGAGCACACTGACTTCCTCTCCGTTCTTGGGAAGCTCTGCCAGAAACCTGCGGATAGGCGTGGTTTCCCCCCTGGCTCTTGGCACAAAACACAGATCAAATAAATACATGCAACAAGATTTGGTCATTTGAAAATAATGAAGTTTCACACTTGAATTTTAATTATTTTACAATCAGATGATTTTTGCCCTGATTCAGGGGATAATTTTGATAAATTTTTATCAAATCCTTTGTTTCTTATTCGATAGGAGTCATGAAGTTTAATAGGCTGCTTATCCAAATGCATGTGCATGGCATGAGTTCAAAACAAAGTAGTGTCATTGTTAAGAACTGATTTATTAGATGTCCAAGGAAACAATTCCTGAGTACGGCATAAAACCCCAATCAATTAAATCAAGGGAACAATGACATATCAGCACAGTGTATATGGCAAGAATGATCTGTAAGACTTTTACTTACAGTATATTTAATAGTTGTTTATACTCTTACCATTTCAGATCACTAAGGACTTGGGAGGAGAGCTTGTTAGCAGTGTGTATGAATGCACCCACTTGGTCACTGACAAGGTAAGGTGGGCTCTGTATCTGTCCATCAGAGGTAGTCAGCAGTGTGTAAGACTGCACCCACTTGGTCACTGACAGGTAAGGTGTGCCCTGTGGCTATCCATCAGAGCTAGTCAGCAGTGGGTATGACTGCACCCACTTGGCCACTGACAGGTCAGGTGGGCTCTGTATCTGTCCATCAGAGGTAGTCTGCAGTGTGTATGACTGCACCCACTTGGTCACTGACAGGTAAGGTGTACCCTGTGGCTGTCCATCAGAGCTAGTCAGCAATGGGTATGACTGCACCCACTTGGTCACTGACAGGTAAGGTGTACCCTGTGGCTATCCATCAGAGCTAGTCAGCAGTGGGTATGACTGCACCCACTTGGTCACTGACAGGTAAGGTGTACCCTGTAGTTGTCCATCAGAGCTAGTCAGCAGTGTGTATGACTGCACCCACTTGGTCACTGACAGGTAAGGTGTACCCTGTGGTTGTCCATCAGAGCTAGTCAGCAGTGTGTATGACTGCACCGACGTGGTCACTGACAGGTAAGGTGGGCTCTGTATCTGGCCATCAGAGGTAGTCAGCAAAGTGTATGACTGCACCCACTTGATCACTGACAGGTAAGGTGTACCCTGTGGCTGTCCATCAGAGCTAGTCAACAGTGTGTATGACTGCACTCACTTGGTCACTGACAGGTAAGGTGGGCTCTGTATCTGGTCATCTGGCCATCTGTGGCTGTCCATCAGAGCTAGTCAGCAATGTGTATGACTGCACCCACCTGGTCACTGACAGGTAAGGTGGGCTCTGTATCTGGCCATCAGAGGTAGTCAGCAAAGTGTATGACTGCACCCACTTGATCACTGACAGGTAAGGTGTACCCTGTGGCTGTCCATCAGAGCTAGTCAACAGTGTGTATGACTGCACCGACGTGGTCACTGACAGGTAAGGTGTACCCTGTAGATGTCCATCAGAGGTAGTCAGCAAAGTGTATGACTGCACCCACTTGGTCACTGACTGGTAAGGTGTACCCTGTGGTTGTCCATCAGAGCTAGTCAGCAGTGTATGACTACACCCACTTGGTCACTGACAGGTAAGGTATGCCCTGGGGTTGTCCTTCAGAGCTAATCAGCAGTGTGGAAGACTACACCCACTTTGTCACTGACAGGTCAGGAGTGCCCTCTGGCTGTCCATCTCATACATGTGTGAAATATCCAGGTAGTACACGCTCATTACCAGTGTTGACTGGCCTAGCTCATTTTATGCCACACTTCTGCTGAAATGATGGATATGAATATTTACTTTTTTATTTATTTATTTGATTGGTGTTTTACGTCATATTCGAGAATATTTCACTTATATGACAGCAGCCAGCATTATAGTTGGAAGAAATTGGGCACAGCCCGTGGGAGACCCATGACCATCCGCAGGGTGCTGCCAGACCGTCTCACGTACGGCTGGAGAGGTAGCCAGCATGAGCTGGACTTGATGAATATTTACAATGATCTCTTCAAATGTGTTCTATCTCAGCCTAACTTTTAGGAACAGCTACCAGGGGGTTGATTATTGTAGGAGACCACTTTATTTAGGCAGTGCTGAAGTTCAGATTGAATCATCACAGAAAAGAAAGTATGTTCTCAGCTTGGGTCCAGCCTACTAAAACTGCCTTGGTGTTAGTAACGTGTTATTCTAAACTAAGAAGAGAACTGTTTTTAGAATCAGAGAAAACAAGGTCTACAAAAGAGATTACTGGTAGAGGGTTGTTTTAAGTACAAATTTGCCCTTGATGTACTTTAATTAGGTAAGTAGTTCGTCATGTACATCATTGTTAGATTAAATACTAAAGGCAATTTACAGCCTGTTTAGAGTGAGTGTCGTAGGGCATGGTACATCTGTTACTGTAATATTTGGAGTCATTGTTTGTAGAGCATGGTACTTCTGTTATTGTGATATTTGGAGTGAATGTTTGTAGAGCATGGTACATCTGTTACTGTGATATTTGGAGTGAATGTTTGTAGAGCATGGTACATCTGGTATTGTGATATTTGGAGTGAATGTTTGTAGAGCATGGTACATCTGTTATTGTGATATTTGGAGTGAATGTTTGTAAAGCATGGTACATCTGTTATTGTGATATTTGGAGTGAATGTTTGTAGAGCATGGGGCCGTAAGTGGGAAGGTCTGGGAGGAGAGGTTTCTTCTCACCATAATGCTGGCCGCCGTTGTATATTTACAACACCAGTCAAGTAGATAAATAAATTGTGATAGTAACATGTAACAAAGGATTCAGGAACATGTTGGGAGAGCATCTTTATGACACAATGATGTTATGATTGTTGGTGTTTTCTATGTCAGGTACGAAGGACTGTAAAGTTTCTGTGTTGCCTGGCCAGGGGTCTACCGATCGTTCTACCACAGTGGCTTGATTGCTGTAAGGATGCTGGTGTCTTCATTGGTAAGCAGAGTGTTAGAGTTTATGTTTATGGGAGAGTTAAAGAAGATAAATTCAGGATGTTTGTGTTAAAATTACAAATAATCGAGACTCATGTTATTGTGAGAATATCACTTAAAACAGTTTGCCTCACTTGTCATGAAATGACTGCTCCTATTGTTCAGGGGCCACTTCACAAAACTTAATTATATGTTGTAAATTAAAGCAGAAGAAAACTTATATTACAAACAAATACTATTGAAAAGAGTATGCATTTCATCGCAGGTGCATGCCATAAGAAAACCCTAATGTGTACCTCAAGATGATAAATTATAAATAAAGTTGGTGCCAAATATTCGCTGTGGGCGACTCCATTTTGCCTAAAAACTAGTCCTGAAGTCTTGTGTGTTAGGAGGATAATTTCCATCGGAAACCGCTTTAGTGCATTTCCTACATTTCCGGTAGAACTCTTCCCCCCAGAAGCTAGCGAACAGTACAGTTCGTTTTCCGCTTCACGATCAGGAAACCAGAATGTTGGACGTAGGTTCCAAGTTTAGATGAACAAGCCGGCAGTTTTAAAGACTTATTGAGAGGCAATGCACCCCAGCATAAATTACAGGGTGTTAAAGATGGAGGACGAGATGGACTCGGCCATTTATGCCAGCTTTGCCATATTCAGGCTTTACGTGTATGGTGAGGAAAAATGGCAAAATTATGCAGCAGGCACCACCAGAAAGAAAAAAAATGTGCTCTTTTCAACCCTTAGTTTCATGTTTTTAAGTTTTCTTCTCCTTGAAGGCACTTTTGTCAGCCCTTGATTTTTGAGATAAGTTTCAAAATTTGATTTACGAAGTTTTGTGAAGTAGCCCTTCGGTGATATGTTCTGAAAAGTGAGAGAAGGTTCCCAAGTGTGTACCAGTGTGTAATAATTATGTATATCAATACTCACAGCCAGGTGGTTGTTACCAATCAAAGTGGCTACATTATGGTTGTTGTCGTTGTTTCAGATCCAAGTGACTATATCATACAGGACAAGACCAGTGAGAAGCAGTACAAGTTCAGTCTGCGCAGCTCCATACAGAAGGCCAGTGAAGCATGTCTGTTGTCAGGCTTCAGAGTCCATGTGACCAAGTCTGTCAGGCCAGACCCTCCTCAGATGAGAGGTGAGGGGCTGAGCAACTTCTGCCAGCCATACTTTAATGGCCATGTCTTCTTACTTTGTGTGTAGTAGGGAAGTTTGAGGTGGAACATGATCCAGGACCTGCAGGGCTTATCTGCAATATGTCTGGTTAGGTGTTTAGGTCATTCGAACGCATGCTGATGTGACTATCATTCTGGCGGAACCAAAAATACTAGCAACGCGTTAGTCATATTTTGAAATAAACAAACAGATGATCCCTCTGTGTCTATTCATTTTGTTGATAGTTTAGGTCATACTTAAATATTTTTGACTTTCGAAGACGTGGTCAGATACATATACGGGACCTGGCTAAATGTAAAAACCCTGTAGAAGTTGGATTAGAATCTGTGACACCAGTCTTTCAGAAGCAGCCTTTACTTCCCCTGTGTCACAAGTTACCATTATAGTTTGTGAAGGTTTCAAGTTGATCACAGGTAGATTACAGTTCTTCTGTATTTTGGGTTTTTTTGGATAGTTCATCCAGTTCAATAGCTGTGCATTTTGTGAAACAATTAAATTATACTAGGATAAGTGTTACTAATACCATATGCAGTTTTTTTTTTTAACTTTTTGACAATGCGGAAGCTGTGATTTCCAGTGCAGCTCATGCTGGGATCCTCTCCAGCTGTATGTGGGAAGGTCCCTCAGCAATCTGTGGATGGTCGTGGTTTCCTCCCACCATAATGCTGGACGCCATTGTACAAGTGAAATATTTTTGAGTAGAGCATAAAACACCAATAAAATAAATAAATGAAAAACTTTGAGCCTCTCTTAAAATAAGTTGCTTATTTTATACCCTTTATGATGTGACATGTTTCCACTGTTCTCCTCCGCAGATATCATTCAGTGTGCTGGTGCTGAGGTAAGAATTACCATGCTTTAAAACGTTCAGATCAATTTCCTTCAGTAAATCATTTGTGATTTCAAAATAACATCATCATTCTCATTGAATGGGCCTGGTTAAGTGCAGTAGTTTCTTCCAAGCTTTGCTCTTTTTCTCCAAGCCCTGCCCAGGTTTCTCTGGTCACTCCTCTTGGCATCTTCTGGGATGAGCTGAGTTTCTTCTAGGCTGAGCTCTGTCTCCTCTGAACTGAGCTCAGATTCTGCTAGGCTCTGCTCAGTTTCCAGTGGGTACTGCGTAGTTTCCTCTTGGTTCTATGTTTCCACTGGGCTGTCAGCTTCCTCCGTCCTATGCTTGGTTTCCTGCATGCTCTGTTTAGTTCCTCATGGTTTGTGGTGAATGATGAGTTTGTGTTGATTTCCCTCTTTATCTCCAGTATTTGGGGAAAATGCCCAATGAGCCAGGAGAACATGTGGTGGTGGTATCATGTGAGGAGGACAAGGGGGTGTGTCAGTCAGCGCTGGAGGCCGGCGTCACTGTGGTCTCCTCTGAGTTTCTCTTCACAGGAATTCTCAAGCAGGAAATCCTCATAGACAAATATCCTTTTTGTGGTGCTGTTACCATTTCAGAGAGGTGTCATTGCTTCACACTGCTCTGACAATATTCTGTGTTTTATATAATAGTTCGTCAAATATAGACTATTTGTATGGGGGTCAGCATTACTTGGTCTTGTCTTATGGCAGCATTTAGGGGGTGTCCTGTGTGGTGCCCGTCTTCTACAACTGGAACAGGTGTCTTGCCTGGTGTCCGTGTTCTATAACTGGAACAGTTGTTTTGTCTAATGTCAGTGTACTGTGACTGGAACAGGTGTCCTGTCTGGTGTCAGTGTACTGTGACTGGGTGGGATGTCATGTTTGGTATCAGTGTACTGTCATTACTGTGACTGGGTGGGGTGTCATATCTGGTGTCTTTGGAATTATTTTAAACTGATTGAGACTTTTTCCAATCTGACAAGGAAAGGTAGCTTGAAGACTTGGTTAAACCATCATTCCCTGGTCAAAAGGAGGCTCTAACTGACTTATTGCTGTGTGATTATTTATTTATTTATTTATTTTTTTATTGAATTGGTGTTTTACACCGTACTCAAGAATATTCCACTAATAGGACTGCAACCAGAACTATGGTGGGAAGAAACCGGACAGAATCTGGGGAAAACACACAACCATCAGCAGGTTGCTGGAAGACTTCCTCTCATACAAGTGGTGTGGAAGAGTACATGAGCTAGATTTGCGACCAGATTGGTTCAATAGCATTAACACGCTAACCTCTTGTCCATGGAGACCCTCCACTGCAGGTTACAGTCATGACGTTTACTTGGCTTATGTGGTTTCCTCCCACTATAAATTTGAGTGACATTGCATATACGCCTTTCAGTGGCATTTAGAAGTTGAGCTGGATAACATAACAAATATTTGGATCATATCCTTTATTTATTCAGAAGTTCTCAGTATTTGAATAAATGGAAGTAGAGGCAAAATACAGCCTGAAAACACCAATCAAATAAATACATAAACTTGGGCATTAGATACATCCTGAATCAAAGAGGGAAACATTGTCATTCCAGGACTTTACTAATGCTAAAGTTACTGTGCACTGAAAACATTCTAATTCTGCTGAATGACAAGACATAAACTGTTGTGCATAACTTACAACATAGCTTTCCTTAACTTGTGTCACTTTCAGATTATTTGAGGAAAAAGGTCAACGGAAAAAGAGATTGTCAACGCAGCCAGGCGGAGCAACGATGACCAAAAAAACGCAGGAAATAAGACTCATAGTGTTCTACATTGTTCAAAATCCAAATTCCATTCAGATGTTAAGATAAACGCCTTAAGAGTTTACTAAACTTGTACCTAAACTTTAGGTACATGTGCACGTTGACTTTTAATACCTGTATCAATATGTGCAGTCTTGTGATGGTCTTTAGATTCAGCCTTTAGCTACTAGAGGCTTAGTCATCACACATTAATATCAGAGTGTATGCTCTTATGTACTAGAGGCTTAATCATCACACATTAATATCAGAGTGTATGCTCTTACGTACTAGAGGCTTAATCATCAGACATTAATATCAGAGTGTATGCTCTTATGTACTAGAGGCTTAGTCATCACACATTAATATCAGAGTGTATGATCTTATGTACTAGAGGCTTAGTCATCACACATTAATATCAGAGTGTATGCTCTTATGTACTAGAGGCTTAGTCATCACACATTAATATCAGAGTGTATGCTCTTATGTACTAGAGGCTTAGTCATCACACATTAATATCAGAGTGTATGCTCTTATGTACTAGAGGCTTAGTCATCACACATTAATATCAGAGTGTATGATCTTATGTACTAGAGGCTTAGTCATCAGACATTAATATCAGAGTGTATGCTCTTATGTACTAGAGGCTTAGTCATCACACATTAATATCAGAGTGTATGATCTTATGTACTAGAGGCTTAGTCATCAGACATTAATATCAGAGTTTATGCTCTTATGTACTAGAGGCTTAGTCATCACACATTAATATCAGAGTGTATGCTCTTATGTACTAGAGGCTTAGTCATCACACATTAATATCAGGGTGTATGCTCTTATGTACTAGAGGCTTAGTCATCACACATTAATATCAGAGTGTATGCTCTTATGTACTAGAGGCTTAATCATCAGACATTAATATCAGGGTGTATGCTCTTATGTACTAGAGGCTTAATCATCACACATTAATATCAGGGTGTATGCTCTTATGTACTAGAGGCTTAGTCATCACACATTAATATCAGAGTGTATGCTCTTATGTACTAGAGGCTTAATCATCAGACATTAATATCAGGGTGTATGCTCTTATGTACTAGAGGCTTAGTCATCAGACATTAATATCAGGGTGTATGCTCTTATGTACTAGAGGCTTAATCATCAGACATTAATATCAGGGTGTATGCTCTTATGTACTAGAGGGCTTAGTCATCAGACATTAATATCAGGGTGTATGCTCTTATGTACTAAAGGATTAATCAACAGAAACATTTCTCTTGACATAAGCCTACAGAGGTCTGTTTCACAGGACCAATGGGACAGTTTTATGAGAGTGAGCTTTGCTATGAATAACACAAATCTCTTATGTGATGCATAGTCAGACCTTTGTGTCATTTTAGCATTTTTTCCATTGTATTGGTTACAACTGAACATAGTTTTATGCATTTTTATCTGCATGTTTCTTCACTGATTGGTAGATTCTATTGAATATGAGTGAACAGAATGTATGTCATGCAATCAAAGTTTTAGCAGGTTTCATAAAAATGTTAAAATTGGTGTCAGCAGTAGTAATATGAAAATAATTTTTTGTTACACTTTTTAGACATTATGTAATTCTGTCTTTAAAATGCTACTTCAGTCCTAAGAGGTGCCAATTTGAAATATTAAATTGATATGAAGGATACCATATGGAATATAGCTAGCACAACAGTTCAAAAAAAATTTACCTTGAATAATGCTATTTAACCCCTGCAAGTGAAGAGTTCTGAGAAACAAGAAATCCTCGGTAGTTTCTGTAAAATGTTCCTGATGTGACTTAGTGATATTCCTTATATGACAATGAACCAGGCTGATATGATGTTGTGTTAGGCAGTTACACTGGAATGACCTATATCACCCTGGGTTATAAACTCTTCCTTAGACCTGTATGTTAAAAGACATGAAAATTCTAAAATGCACCATTTAAAATGTCATATTGTTAATCTGGTGCAAGATGCTGACATTGTTTAAGAATTGTAATTGTTTATCTGTTAGTTCAGATGGCTAAAGGTTAAGCAGACCATGTAGTAAAGCTTGTAGGAGTTGGTGCATGGTCATATATTTAATGCTGATTGTTGCAACTATACATCAACTTGTATATCACATACAGTCTGTGATGAAATAAAAATTACAATGTTACACTCAGTTATAGTACTTTGTTGCTCATTTTTTTGTGTGTGGAGGGGTTTAAGTAATATATATCAAAACATAGAAGAACTATGGGAAGGGACTTTATTGAAAGATGTTCTCATGCTGTTCTATTTTTTTGTGCACCCTGTTTAAAAGTGGGGAGTATGCACTGACTTCACCCCCCCCCCCCCCCCCCCCCCCCAATGATTGCTCATGTCTTGAAAGCTAGTTACGGGAGAATAATCAAAATCACAGGTCACGTTGAGTGTGTAAGACTTCAGATCAAATTCAAAAACCAGTCAGATCAGTGAATGAGTTCTGCATATGTAATGAGTCACAATGTTCTGACTGGTCACTGGTATACTTGTATTAGCTGCCATAATTATTTTCCGATGTTTAGGAAGATTTTTAGGTGTTAGAAGGTTTTACACAGCTTTAGGTTACCCAGAGCCCAGGGCTGTGCAGAGGTGTGTTTGTAAATATTGGTATTTCATTTCTGTTTTTATTCTAACAGTTAATCCAAAATATTCATTGGAGATAAAGTGAAAGTATGTCCCTAGTTCATACATGTATTTGTAATAAGCTACTTTATGATATGTGTTTTGGAGCTACAGCCGAAATTTACATTTTGGGAGTGGTTCATGGCAGAATGGATAAGACCTTTCTATCAGTAGGTCACAGGTTTTAATACCATTCTCTGACCAGGAATTCTGTAGATATACCCTGCTTCGTTTTTTTCTTGTAACCCTGGGGGCAATATTCAAATGGTTGACATTGTTTTCTTATGTGGTGTTACATGAAGTTTAGTGCAGATCACTTGCCTTTAATGGATATGACACATCACTCATGGCAGAGGTCGGTGGTTTACTCTAGTTTCCCCATCTATAAAACTATATATCATATATGAAAAATATATAATAAATACATTTGAGATTTGGATGGAGGGTCATTCTTGATTTGTTGAGATATTTGCCATTAGGTCACATGAGACGGATGTTTCTCTAAGTGAATTTTCACAGGTTGGCCTGCTTCCATCGCATATCACATACATACAAATATCACATACGGGAAAATTCCCATTAGTAAATAGCCAAAGGCTGGTTTGTTAATCCACGCACTCTGGTTTAATTCTTCCATGTATAAAACTGGCTGATGTGTCTCACAAGAGAATACCTATTGAGTATGGTGGTAAACAACTTTCAAATAGGCCTGTGTTACCTGTATTATTATATATTACCTGTAGGTCTAAATAAATTAAATTAAGAGTTTTCACACAGTAAAATAAAGAATGCAGTCTTGATTACATTTTGAAGGGACTGGGAACAGAACTGGTTTCCAGAGGACATAGGCTGGTTTCAGCTTCTAAAAGGATACATTAACGAAATACAGATATTTCAAAAACATTATACTTCTTAATAATAACACCTCTACTTGATGCATATTTTCCATATGGTCAGGACAGCTATCACCACTGACTTTGCAGCAGGCTAATTGATTTCCGAACTGACTGCTGGGGCTGTAACAGTTAAACTGTACCTGAAGTTTAAAACCATTTTTTGCCCAAGAAGAAAGGTGAGAAGGTTTTTTATACTGCTATATGTTAACTCCATATGAAGACATTTAAGCCAAGAGTGACATGTAAATCATTTAGTAATTGTCAACAGTTAAAGCTTAAAACCGCATCCATGCATAAAACATGTTCTTACATACAGCATATAAATATTTAATTTGGGGGTAAATGTTCAGTGACTAGCAATCATTAGTTTAAGTAAGGACTACAGGCCTATCCAGCAATAACTTTATTTTATTTATTTTTTTGTACACAGTTTTTTGACAAAACAAAATGCAGTCTTCCGTTGCAGAATTCTGTTAAACCTGGGCCTGATGGATCATTTCAGTTAGGTCTCAATGGTGTAGCAAACGTCTTCCATCCCAAATATAATGTTGGAATGTAAAGCTCATTCTTCTGGGAGTACAGGCCTATATAGATACATTAGGTCTACACCGTGGTACTAAGCTTTACAAATATTTCTTGCAAACATAAAAATAAGAAAAGTCCACCTTAGAAATCAAGAAGTCGAATGGTGTCTGTAGGTTAGCCAGCAACGCGGGCCCATCTTACGTGATACGTCAACTTAGGCCACTGCACCCATCAGTAGAGGTGAGGTGGGGTTGGGGGGTCTGCAAAACTCCCATGGCATATGACTTAACCCGTGCATGTTGTAAACCTTAAAAAAGGTAGGAATTTAATATAGGCCTAGGCTTACAGGTACCTAAGCTTCATCTTAAATATCAGTAGACCCGCATGCCTGTTTGTGGGGTTTTATTGTCTTGTGTTTTAAAGAACAGTTTCTACCTGATTGCGTATCTGGAGTGAATATCAAATCTAACAGGTGGGCCAACAAGCTGCAGGTAAGGTATATACTAAGCCAAAGTTTTTTTTTCCTGCGGAGTCAGTTTCACTTAATTTATCCTCTGTCTTTTCGTTTTGTTTAATTTTTTTACAAAGTTATAATTACATTTAATAAAAAACACCGCAGACATTCTTGGAATCTCTAGGCCTAAATTATGAATACGGGCTTAAAAAAATAAATGCCATTCTCACGAAACCTGGATAGTTACTAGTGCATGTAGGCCCTACATATGCAGATGTAAAAATAATAAATGTAGATATTGCCAGCAGGCCACAGCCGCCTACCTTTATTTAAATATGAGTCATTTTCCGAAACTAAAATACATCTTTCATTGCATTTTAATATGACGCTCGCTAAAGAATAGACTGAAAAATGAGACGCATCGTTTTTAATTCGATTCACACCATGGAGCAAAAAAATTTATTCATAGGTCGTGCTCACACAAATGATCGGAGAAGGTACCGGGTCACGTGACCCAAACTTTTTCATACATCCGGTAAATAATGGCGGCTGCTGACCTCGCAATCGGAGCTATGGGTAGAAAATAATGGATGAGTTAGTGGTGATAACGGATGCAAGGACCGTGGAAGAGCCATAAAATGTCTCATTATGAACCGTGCATGTAAACTGTGCTACAGAAAAAGGATTTCCCCTGGCTATGGATAAATGAATATTGTTCGTTCCCGGCTCAACTTTTGACATTTGGATTTCGGAAACTCGGCAAACTTTCTGGAACTTCGCTGACATACACTGATACAGACAATGTCGGCTGTTGGGCGCAAGTTAACACTTAACTTTAACAAGTTAAGGAAAAAGTTAACTGATGTGCCCTCAGATGCTTCTCAGGTCGATCAACAGGTAAAATGCGTGTGGAAATAGCACATTCCATAGCATATGTTGTTGTTGTTACACTGTGATATGCGGTGAATCACGCAGCATGGTTATGTTCCCTTAGGTTGCCAGACTTTTCAGAGCATGGGCTTGAATTAGTCATTAGTTAAGTCATTACAGGAGGAATAATCATGGATTTGGGTTACTCATATGTTTGTACTTTCGAAAGATAAAACAACATTTAGTTGTAAATGTGTAACTCTGGTTGTGTAGTAACTAGCCCTGAAAGACTCCAACTCCTTTTCTTATACAGGCCCAGCGTATTTGGAGTCTCAACGGTTACAATGTTAATTTCATACTTAACGAAAGTCCAGGCTGATTGTCTTTGTTATCGAACAAGTCTCGCACAAATAAAAGACACCAATCTAACAACCTGCTTTGCGCACCCACTGCACTGCCACCATACTTCCCTACTCCATTTAGAATAGATTTATTATAGCTATGAAAGCTGTCACAGTATAAGCTCTTCAGCGAATGTCGTCATCTACCCACTACTCCACTATGAAGCGGGACATGCGGCATTCACTGAGGAGCCTTCATAGCTGTAGAGATTCCAACTCATCTAGTGCATGCCCTCCTGCATCTGAAGCGAGTTCAGTGGTAAGCTACCTGGCCTTTGCCTTTGTAATTGATTGCCTACATCACAGCTTTTTGAACAGGTGAAAACCCTTGACCCCCATTTTACTCCCAATTCATTGAACCCAGCGATACAGACAAAACCTTGGGGTGTGTTTCGCCTACTCTGGTTTAGGATGACAGTATGAGAAAGTTTTTGTCTAAAATAAGGTTGTTTTGTGTTCTATTGTCCATGCCGAGCCCATCGCCATGTGTTGTTGCAGGTAAGCTTTTGTATGGATATTCGTGCAGTCTTCAACATCCTGAACTCTCCACCACCTGAGATTTTTCGAACATGTGCATTGTGGAGAATCGCACTTGGTGATCTCACTTTTATTTGATGGACTTCCCCAAAAAATTAGATACACTGCTGATATCGAAAAAAGCAGATGCGGCAAAGTTTAGCTTGAATTTATGATAAAATATTGAACATTTAGAGTCAAATGAAATATGACCCATGTGGTAAATGTCCCATCATTTTTTAATTGCACCTTATTTTGTTATACTTTTATATCCCTACTATATGTACAATGCAAGACACTTTCAGATGTTTTATTGTTGACAAAGAAGCATAGTTTTCGTGCAGTTCCTTCAAATGAAAGTAAAACCTTTAATTGCCACCAAAGAAATCCCACTGACAGACTCGCATTTTCTCCTTTCTTCATCCCAGACTCAGCTACCAGTCGCAGAAAAGTTTACTTTAGGAAAGATTCCAGACTAAAATACTTCTCTTCTGTACAGAGATGTAGGAAAATATCCTATCACACATTTGAGCATTTTGAATTGTAACCTGATCCCAAAGGCAGCGCCACTCGAATCAGAGTTACTTATTTGAAACCAGACAACAAAATCATTAAATTCCCCATATGTTACAGATTGGGAGACCTTGGTCTCAGTAAGGGGTCGGCAAGGCTCGAAGTCGTGATTGTTTGCCCTATCCAACATTAAGTGAAGACCACTTGTCTGTCACCAATCTGGCAGTTTCCATTGGGATGCCAAAAGATTTTGATAAACTCTCATATTCCATTTCACACACCCTGATACCATGTCACATTTCCTGATGCCTTGTCATACCCTAATTCTTCCATTAATTTTCTTTTCTGGCTTTTTGGAAAAGTAAAGATATGGGTATGTTATTCATTAGATGGACTAACCATGTGAGAAAAAAGAAACTATACATTCCTGCTACAATTACATGTATAGGGCATATCGTAGGGCGTATCGTTTCAAGTTTTTTTTCTACACACAGATGTCATTTTCCCTGATACCATCACGCTCTCTGGCCCCATGTCACACACCCTGATACCATGTTACAATCCCTGTTAAATATTACTAATTCTGATACCAGTTCACACTTTCTGACACCACATTACATACCCAGATGCCATTTTACACATCCTGATACCATGACATATGCCCTGACTTTATGTCCCACACTCTAATACATGTACTATGGCCCACACCCTGATACTGTGCCACACACCCTGATACCATGTCACACACCCTGATGCCATGTCACACACCCTGATACCATGTCATATACACTGATGCTATAGAAGGTGAAGTATTCAAAAACCCAAAATCAAATTTGAAAGACCAGCCTCATGAATAAAATTACTTGGCTTCACAATCTGTAAAAATTGTATGTAATGTTTATAGAAGATAGTTACTTTGAAGTATAAGTTTGCAGTTTCCATTATGTTCGGAAAGATGTGTGCAGTAAACTGATGCATTAAATCCAGTAAGTACATGTACATGTAGTCCTCAAGACTTCATGTTTAAACATTGAAATGTCCGTATTTATATTATCACAATATTCTGCTATGTAAAGAAAGAAAATGTGTAGAAGTGTCTCAGTTACGCTTTTATTGCAAGTGTTAGCATAGAGGTGATGTTCAAACTCTCTAGTCTCTCTGATGCCATGATAGCCATTCAGAATGTTGTAACATGTATTCTGAACAAGATTCACAGCCTGACGTGTTTGAGTGGCATGTAGAAGTTGGCATGAAAGTACACTGAACAAGGCATTCTTATGAATATATACAACTTCTCAGTTTATTAACAAGAAGTTGTGTATCCATAAGAATGCCTTGTTTAATGCCTGGTCATGTCAGAGAACGGAACTGATAACCTGAACTTGTATGCTCATGTAACCAGCGAAAATGCCTCGCCCATATTACTCTCGCCCTTCCCGCTGGTTTACAACAGTCGTTTGTTAAAAAATTGGTGGATGTTTTTGGTACAGGCAACAATTTTGCTAGCGCCCCCAAGCGGCCAGTCTCAGAAGAACGACTGTTGTGGACCAGCGGTAGGGCCAAAGAAGTATCAGCGAGGCGTTTTCACTGGTTACTAGAGCCTACTGAACTTGGTGATTTGGTCAGACAAAATAAAGGAGACAACTCTGTACTTCTGATCATCAGGGCCCAGTTCTTCAGAAGTGTGTTAAGCCCAGTATTAACTTTTGTCTGGACGTAATCACATGCGATTTGTATTTGAATAAGACTGGTATTAAGATTTTAGCCTGTATTAAGTTTTAACAAACTTTTGACAACTGTAGATGCATTCATTTATGTAGAACTTTCTGTGTAGCACACATGTACATGTGTGTATGGTAGCTGTGTTTGTAAGGATCTTAAAGACTTGTATTAACATTTAATAAATAACTGATTTGCAATGTCTGATTGCCAGACTGTCACAAATATGTAATATATAAATGTGTAATAGATGTATTTATGATGCAGTACACTGCTAGTGCCTTCAGACAGAGATCTCTCACATTGTAGGCATGGCTCTGTATTCTGAGATGGAAAGGCTTCTAGTCCTTTACATTTGGATGTTCTCATAAACCTGTAAAATACATACATTTACATGTAAATGTGCAGGTTAATCTGTTTTGTGTTGAGAATTATTCTACTTTGTTTCAACATGCCATTTTACTCTTGTACATGAGAGAAAAAATGTGGGGAAGATGGAGTATAAAGGTATTTTCACTGCATTTCGGTGTCTTAAGTTGAGAATGCATAAAAGGGAGAGTACAGCATTCATGCATTGAGGTGTTATTTGTAACTAAATGTGCGAGATTATCTCCCTTACATTACCACAGCAGAAAACTGATTCAGCAGTTATTTTATTTTCATCATAGCATCAAAATAAAAACATGTAGATAGATAGCTGAATAAAAATGCATTGTTATGCCTGCATGAATCTGCAATCAACCTTCAGTGTAGCAAAAAACATTGTTGGTGAACCTATTTTGAACTTTTGAGTGTAGTGGCAAAAATGTGAGTGTATATATCTGCCCATGTTTTGAATCCCAGCATTATGTACAGGCATTAAGTTAAGCACTAATTTCAGCCAGTCCATAATAACTTGTAACCTGTATGCAGCATCATCTAGGTGTGGAAGAGCAGATACAATTCCCAGTTTTAATTCCAAAGGGGACTCAAAAAAGCTGAATTTGCATTGTGGGAATGATTTTAATCCTTTTTGGCCTATTAATATTTTTTTGGGGGGGGGGGGGGGAGAAAAAACATATTCTAGTATACTTGAAGGTAAAAATATTTATAAAATGTTCATTAATGACTTTATTTTAGGACAAAAACTTCAAGAATATAACTACTGTATTGGTATAGTGAATTGTTTGGTATGTTCAATGCATTTTTAGATGCACATAGGCCTTTATATGATACTTTAGGTGCAACATTAAAGTTTCTTTTACATGAAATTAATCAAACTTGAAAAAAATAAACATTGGCAAAATACTGTATTTCAGGGATATCTGCCCAATACTTTTCTGTATATAATATCAAATCCTAAGTTCTGAAGTCTTGAAGGCCCCCATACAAAGCTATATCTAAAACCATTTTGTTTCCAGAAAACACATGGGCTCCCAAACTAATCAAATGAACTCATTTAAAAGTAACAAGTAAGTTGAGCAAAAATATGATAGTTTACCAATAAAATGTTAAGTCTTCACACAAATTTCTTTTACTCATAGGCTTAAAGCTGTCAGAAAGCATCATTTTGAGTTGCAAAGTCACCTTTGCAGTTTGGGGTGAGAACTTTTCATTTTCCTGTAGATATGGCCCTGCCATATTTGAAAGGTGTATTTGGCTATGGGAGGTTTCGCAATAGGTTAAGTGGGGTGGGTGCTTGTGTGGTGGCTTTTGGTCATGAAAGATGTTCTGGTAATGGGTCAAGCTTTCTTCAACTCCTAAACCAGACCACAATATTATTAAGTCAGATTTTCAGGAGTCTAGTGTTCCTCCAATCACAACAAATATAGTTTTGACAAGAAAATTATATTAAGATAAGCAGTTGTAAATTGATATCATACAGTTCCCTGAGGCTGCTGTTATAGTGGAGCTACTGGCTCTGTACCTGTCCACCTGTCAGGCTCACCTGAGTGTACATATACATTTATGTATAGATAGATGTCCCTCACCTGTGAGGTAGTGCTCCTGAACTGGCCTCTGATCTCTTATCCCTGCTGATGTTCATGTCTCTGCCCCAGCTCTGACCAGGAGGTCTCTGCCCTGTCACAAACTCTCTGCTAAAACAATAGCCTGATTGTAGCCTACAGGGAGGCTCAACAGTCACGAGCAACTCTTACCCACAGCCGCAGCTCACAGACAATTGAGGAGGTAAAACAACGCGGAAAATGACAGACAATAGAAAACCACAACATTAAAAGCTGAATCACTAGAGCACTTCACTTACATACATTACACGTTTCCCTTGAGCTCTGTTGTTACTTAGCGACACAATATTACTAAGTAATGTTTCAAACAGCTGTGTTTACAGTTGTTTGTGTATTTGTATGTTTGTATTCTGAGAAATTGAGTTCAGTTGAGGACTGTGTTTTATTTGAGCGAACTTGCAGTGGTTCCTCTGAGTGACATTTAATCTGGCGGGATTGTGACAGTTAGAATGTGACAATCTGTGTGAGGTCAGTTCCAAGATTCAGTACAGCCTAGCCCTCACTACCTCAGCACCTCACCCTGTCACTATGGGTGTTATCTGTAGCTTTATGGTAAGTCTCTCACCCACTTTTACCAGGATGGCCTCTGAGCCTTATTTCTGTGTCACCTTTATTACGTGTACATGTATGTATAGTACACATATAGTATGCAAGTCTAGAAAATCTAGTGCTCAGTAAAATTCATAGACAAATCTTGAAGGTCCTTTTGTCCATTAAGGACTGATGTCAGAAGTACAGTGCAAGATGCTCATATATCTCAGTGTGTAATCTTATGTCCTGAGTGTGTCTGTACATGTGTAGGATAATTGGTCTGTTGATCCACACAGTTGGAACTGACAGTAATCCTTCAACCTTTTCACATGTTTGCAAGGGGTTCATTCAAGCATGTTCTGAAGGCATTACTCTGTGTTGACTGAGAAAATAATACTTTTTGTGAAGCCCTGACACTGGCCAATCCAAGCAGTGTAGTTTTGTTTCCAAAATCAAATTTAAAATATGCATAAGTTGTACTGAAAGTCGCTCTTTTATATGCAGAAAGCTTGAGCAGTGAGGGTATGTGTAGTTTTAGTACTCTGTCCAACAGAACATGTAGTTGCAGTACTCTGTTCATTAGTACATGTTGTTACTGTCATTTAAACGGTGTAATCTGCATATGTCACTATAATATTAAGCAGTGTGGACATCGTATGTTGGAGAAAAGCTGTAAACAGTGTTCATAAATATTCCAGTAAACAACTGGGATGCCATCTTAGTCCTGCTGAGACTAAAGTTGATCGTGTTTTTTGTTGAGGACACAAAGGTACATGTAGACGTTTATGATGCGGAAAAAAATTGAAGACTCGGTATATTTTAATATTACATTGGCTTGCTTTATGTGAAGGTTGTTTATTGATTTGATAGTTGCTTTACGCCATACTCAAGATTATTTCACTTATAATACAACGGGGCTTCCGTGGCTCAGTTGGCTAGCGCGCAAGCACAGCGTTATGACTCAGGAGTCTCTCACCAATGCGGTCGCTGTGAGTTCAAGTCCAGCTCATGCTGGCTTCCTCTCTGGCCGGGAAGGTCTGCTGGGGTGGGAAGGTCTGCTAGCAACCTGCGGATGGTTGTGGGTTTTCCCCGGGCTCTTCCAGGTTTCCACCCACCATAATGCTGGCAGCCGTCGTATAAGTGAAAAATTTTTGAGTACGGCGGAAAACACCAATCAAATAAATAAATAACTTATAAGACGACGGCCAGCGTTATGATGGGAGGAAACCTCGCAGAACCCAGGAGAACCTACCACCATCTGTAGGTTTTTACCTGAAGGTAATGGCATTTCTAAACTGTAGAGTAGCTATATGTACAGGTAAGAATGTACAAGTAAGTGTGTACAGGTACATGCAGGGTGTTACGTAGAGAGGTTAGAATTCCCTAGTGAAAGTTTCCTCAAATAGCAAACTGTACATATTCTGTGACTGATTGAACAACATTTATATTACTACTTTTTGCATAACAAACTTAATGAAGCAAGATTAAAGTATATGGTTGACATGGATTTGGTAAAACTGTCAGCATTCATATGTGCTTGACAGTAGTAAGATGAGTGACTGTGCTTAAACTTGACTAGCCAGTTAACATGCTCCTGTTACACAGAGCTTACTCAAGATTGTAGCACGTGGAAACAAAGCTTTTTAGTTTTTTTTGTCATGAAGTGTGTTGTAGTATACATTTGTGTAACAATGCTTTTTATCTCTTCTTTGTGAACAGGATGTTAACTGTGGATGGAAGTCCTTATGGGCATTGTGTAGTGCAGGTTTTGGTATTTCTGCCATGAACTTCATGAGGAAGTTCCTTTGTTTTACATTCAGGTTTGCAAGCATATGTACATAACGCAAGTCTCTTTGGACAATTCTGGAGTGGTGTGTGTTGTCAGTTCTTCAAGATTTTGAAGGAAGCCATTTTAAATGTTTGATTGTTGTTTCTGTAGAAATGTTGAACGACTCCTAACCCTGTAAAATTGTTTGATTATTTAGTGGATTTGTGTTATTAGTTGTTCTCAAGGAGTCTTTTGCTTACCATAGTCTTTGACAGCAGTCAGTTCTTGGCTTGATTAGAACTTACGAATTTCACCCACCCACCTCCCCACCAATTTATGTGGGGAACATAATGAGCTATGTTCACGTGCACCCACAACTGTTCTAGATGTATGAAGTGCAGGATAAATTTATCCGGTGAGTTCAGTGGAAATCTAGACATTGTTGACTTTGTAGCATACAAAAGCTGTCCAGTGAGAAAGCCACTTTCTGGTACATATGTACACCAGCTAGTATTAAAACAGTGGGGATTCCCCTTAGATTAGACTTTGTAGATATTGTAAGTTCAAATCTAGACACACCCAATGGTACATCCGAGAATATTCACACTTCAGCTGCTTGGGTTTGGTGGGTTTGGTTCAGAAAGTTAATTCTTTTAGGTTCGTATGCTGCCTTCTCATCTCCCTTTTTGCTGTCTGATGTTTTATGTACATAAATTGGCCTTTAGATTAAAGTTCAGCAATAATGAAATTTTGCTGGTAGCTTACTCCAAGTTGACAATCCACAGTCATGAATAAATAGGTAACTGCAAATCACACTTAGTGCCATGCTATATAACACTGAATGACTTCATGTCACAAACGGACGTAACTCTGCTCAGAAGCTGGCGTACATTGGTCAGTTTTAGTGTGTTTTGTATCAGTACATGTACATATGTGTCACCTGTGATTGTTTCAGGAGAATTACCTGCACCTGCCCTCCATGGGTCATTGCGACTCGGGGGATGGGGGCCAGACCAGCCCTCGGGAGGGCTCACAGCGCTCGGCAAACCTCACAGGATCCCCAAAACAGAAGAGCATCTCCATGTGCAGTATAAGCAGGCAGGAGTCTGACATGATTGGTCAGGATGACATCATGAAGTTGACCCAGGAAGTCAAGTGTTTTTCTGATGCTCTAGCACTCCTAAAGTCTCTCTTCACAGAACCTCAAGGTGAGCCAGTGGAAGCATTTGTTTGTCTTTAACAAATGTATAGCTGTATTTCCATGGACGTGCAATTATGTTTGCGTTATCTCTCCTGCAGGTCAAGGCGGGCATCTAAGCCATTTTACAAATCATCTCTAATTTGTATAAAACTTGCCCAATAACTTTGTAGTAATGATACGAGATAAACCTGACCAACACGCATTATTCACATTGGCAGTTGCCATGGTAGCCAAGACTATCTTAAATTTTCGTGGATTTTGTGTTTTAACAAATACACGCAAGATGGTGCAAATTAGCCAGAGAAGAGAACTTCTGTGAGTATCTGGTTTGATGTGTTGACAGAAAATTTAATCCTGGTTGCATTTTTTAAAATTCAACTGGTTTAGATATTTTAGAAAATTTTTGAAACAGTGGTTTTAGCTATTATCTTCTTAATTATTCTCATTATCGACTGATCATTTCATAATGTTCAAACATTTCTCTAAGGGTATGCTAAAGCTAAAGGTATAATTTGTTTTGTATTCTGTCCAGCAAAATTGAAAGAAAATAGATGCAAAAAGAAAACGCTGCTAAGTTATTTATGTGTGCCCTGCTTACTTATATTTTTGATGTATAAAATCACTGTGTTCCATCCACTAAAAGTTATTTAGCAGATCCATTTAATCCCATATTCTGTATACTTTTAGCCTAAATATGAATTGTCATACATGGTGGATGTTGTTTTTGTTTCAATGAAATGTCGATGGCAAAGAAGGAGCAATGTACACGCATGTATTATTCCCTGTGCTGCAATGACAAACTGGCGGCGGGGTAGGCTAATTGAGAAGTGTGATCATTACAGAATAAAGATTTACTTACAATTTAACGAGGTAAACCTTTATATTTTGATTTAATGACTGATGACAAGAGCGGGGATTCCCCAAAGGTATAGATACACGCAACACCTGGTGGCCAGACCAGCCTCCGCCTGCCTTGAGCTGCTGGAGTGCATGTGATTTCTTGATGCATTCGTTAAAATGGTTCCATGGCCCATGTATTAACAGCTGTGTTTATCTGTATGATTCTTCTACATGTCAGTTCACCCCAGCAATAAACCCTCGTCTGATGCGTTAAAAACCAAAGGTGTTTGATCTACTTAGCCTTAACATGAGCATTAAACAATTGCATGGGGGTATATGGAAGAGTAATCCAATGTTTCTATGTAAGTCTCATTGTCTGAAGAATTAAAAGTCAAGTATTCACACAGATGCAATTACATGTCCATGGAAACACAACCCACACTGAAGAGTTTTTGCAAAAATATTGATCAGCAAAAAATCCAGTCAAATTTTTGCTGGAAAACCTTTCACAAAATATTAGCTTAATCTGTGCTTGTGTTAGGTTTTAAAATCTGTAATTAAGTTCCTAAAATTTGTTAAACGTATCGCATTATAACTTTTTCAAGCCTTGGAACCATAGTTAAGTAACACTATAAAGATGACAGGTACGACTGATATTTACTTAATGGTTGTAACATGAACCATTCTTGATAATACATTGATAATTCCATTGATTTTTTGCCAATCGATCAGCAAAAATCTCCAGCAAAGCCTGTTTCAAACTGGTGAATTGTGAACCACCAAGCCATAAAGGCAAGGAATGTGTGTAGTTTTGTGGGGTTTTTTTTATTTTATTTTATTTATTTTTTTGTTTTCATAAAGAATTTTACGGCTCACAAAGTAATGATTATCATATTAGTGTGCAGTCTCCACCATAGATAATGTTTTGAACATATGAACAGCTACATAAGTTCTTCATCACACATAACCCAGTTCATGTTTTAGATACATGTAATTTCTAACTCTATGTTCATGTTTGAGTATTGTCAATATTGCTAAATAAAGTCGCAACACAAGAACAAGGAAATGAGATACATGTATATGATGAAGAAAGGTCAAGGCCATCATTACTTGTATGTCATACCATGGGATAACTTTGACACTGAAGGTTGCTCACTGGTGTTTGTTGAGACCTAGTAACAGATATTACACAGTGACACTGCAGATAGCAGCTGCAGGCTAAGATAATGACATCTGCCTTCAGCATACATGGACATCAAAGATAATGACATCTGCCTTCAGCATACATGTACATCTAAGATAATGACATCTGCAATAATGACATCTGCAATAATGGCATCTGCATACATGTACATCTAAGATATTGACATCTGCCTTCAGCATACATGTAAATCTAAGATAAAGACACCCACCTTCATCATACATGTACATCTAAGATAATGACATGATCCTTCAGCATACATGTACATCTAAGATAATGGCATCCGCCTTCAGCATACATGTACATCTAAGATAATGACATCTGCCTACAGCATACATGTACATCTAAGATATTGACATCGGCCTTCAGCATACATGTACGTCTAAGATAATGACATCTGCGATAATGACATCTGCATACATGTACATCTAAGATATTGACATCTGCCTTCAGCATACATGTACATCTAAGATAATGAGATCTGCCTTCACCATATGTGTACATCTAAGATAATTAAATCTGCATACATGTATATCTAAGATAAGGACATCCACCTCCAGCATACATGTAAATCTAAGATAATGACATCTGCCTTCAGCATACATGTACATCTAAGATAATGACATCTGCCTTCAGAATATATGTACATCTAAGATAATTACATCTGCATACATGTATATCTAAGATAAGGACACCCACTTTCAGCATACATGTATATCTAAGATAATGACATCTGCCTTCAGCATACATGTACATCTAAGATAATGACATCTGCCTTCAGCATACATGTACATCTGTGGACAATCTTACTGAGACAATGTTGAATCTGTCTGACTGTTCCAGTATTGTTTTTAGCAAGAGAACTTAATGAATAATTAACTTAAATTTTAAAATGAGTATCGTGACGTAATATGAAGTTTCTGCTTCACTTTGATTTAAATATAAAAACTCATTTTTATTGTTGGGATTTGACAGCCTACTATAGCTAGTCTGATCTCAGAGAGTAAATCTCATTAGATAACATGCTGGTTAACTTTGGTTTTCTGCCCGTCATTGTCAGTCCTAACCATGGTGTCAGTTATAATCTCTCACATTGTCACCACAGACATGCTTGTGTGGTCAAGAGAAAGACAAAGAACTGACCACAGACCTTACGATTACATGCTTTAACCTACTCCATTTTCTTGTCTTTTTATGTACTGTGGTTTTGTGAAAATTCATTTGAAAGACACAGTAACAGTTTTATGTATGCTACTCTCTTGATTTTGCCTCAGTAATTACAGAAAGTTTAGAATAAATGTTGCTTGTGTGCACTCAAGTTTTCCAGAGAGAAGAAACTAAATTGGCTAAGGAACAGCTGTGTTATAGTAATTTTACAAATACTTCAAAGATTTCACTAGTTTTGTTAAGGAAGATGTCTTTAAATGCATTTGTATATCAGACTATATACATCCTTCTATCATCTGCAAGATGAATCTTTGTTAGTTGTTGGTGAAATACGGTCATAGCCCCAAGGACCTTGCTCAATCTGTGGCATCTCATTCCTGTAATCCCAGTTGTCATTACTCATGTGAAGTTGTTATTTAGGTTGCGTATGCAGAACTGTTATAGTATGGCGGCTCATAAGCCAGCTAAAACATTCTCTTATTATTATTGCTTGAAAATGTTGTGTCAAAATAAACACAATGTAAACATGCAAAAAAGATTTGAAAAATTACCTAGAAAAACCAGACCTGTTGTCATAATGTGAGAGTTGCCTCCCCTTTTAGGCTCTTCAACCTGCCCAACCTGTATTCAGGTACAGGTTATGTTTATTTTTTGTTGTTTAAAACTGAATTACATAATCTAAATATACATTTTTTTTTCTGGCATTTTGCCTGCTTGCAATACGAGTTGGGTTTGCCTGCATCGAGCAATTTTACATATGTATGTATATATGTAAGTATGTATACAGGATTTATCAGGGAAGAGAGGTGGTCTTGTCTGTTATCAATGACTTGTTTATATGATGTACTGCTGGGATAGTATGATAGCCAGTTGGAAACTGATCATTTTGCTCTCCCCAGTTCCATATGCTATCATGTACATCATGTCTGCAAAGAAACTCAGGTTTAAAGGAGATATATATATATGAACTACAGGCGAGACTTTACAATGAAACAGGTGGCTTCTGTGCAGTGTGAAGTTGTATAATTATTGATTATGTCGTTATAAGAACATGGGACATAGGGAGTGTGAGGAGGGGTAGATTGTTAAGGATCACTTTCTCTTATTTTACTTCACTTTGGTAAACCCTGGAAGTGAAGAAAGAAACAAGACCGGATCTGGAATCAGCTGTATATTATATCTCTTGGTGGCAGGCCAATGGGGTTGTTGATAACTCTGCCAAGAGATCCATGTATGTCCATGTCAGGAGCTACATGTAGGCATTCCCATGTATACAAGGCAAATAGAATATTAGGCTGTGGTGAATGTCATCTTAGGGAGAGTTCACTGTGTGTACACGTATAGGTCCCGTGTTAGGACGTCCAAAATCATTGTTTAGTTCAGCATGTTTAGAGGCAGATATTACTTACAGTGCTGTAGCTTACATTCCATAGCAATAGAACTTGCAGAATCAGGGAAAATGGGCAAGTTAGCTCTGGACGAAAATAGGGTATGTTGTTGAGTGTGGTGACGGCATCTTGAGGTTGGGGTGAGGTGGAGGTGAATTGGGGGGGTGGGGTGGGGGGAGGGTAAGTTATTATTTAGGCACGTCTCAATTTGCTTCACCAGTAACACGGATTTTTGCTCTAGGTGAAGACCATTCGCTATGATGTTCAGCCTGTTGGAGCTTGTCCCAGACACATGCATGTTGGCGTTCAGTCACACTGTTTTTGTTTTTGTTGTTGTTTGCTCAGAATCCAGTGAAGAAGTGAGGGTACTGGCACATGAGAGACTTGGGGAAGTGCTGAACTTACTTAAATCTGTCCTCCAAACCTACCAGGCTCTCAACTCCACAGACGTCTTCTCTGCCTCGGGGACACTCATAGCCAAAATCAAAAGTGAGTTTATTAAAATGTGTGCATGACAGCGGTGTTTCTTTTTACAGGAGAACTAGTCTGTATACTTGTGATGTTGTACTCATACCTGTGTACACCTGACATTTTACCTTATTTCCGTGCTCATGTCTAAAATGATGCAGATCATTGATATACGCTGTGTTGGAAAATTTACCCTAATACACGGTGCACAGAAGGAGGGGAATCAGGAGTGCTTAGACTATTCTAGTTGATAAATGTTATTCTAATGTGATGTGAAGAGCCACATTCTAGTGTGATATGAAGAGCCAAAGAGGCGTTATGTCACATTCTAGTGTGATGTGAAGAGCCAAAGAGGCGTTATGCCACATTCTAGTGTGATGTGAAGAGCCAAAGAGGCGTTATGTCACATTCTAGTGTGAGGTGAAGAGCCAAAGAGGCGTTATGCCACATTCTAGTGTGATGTGAAGAGCCAAAGAGGCGTTATGTCACATTCTAGTGTGAAGTGAAGAGCCAAAGAGGCGTTATGCCACATTCTAGTGTGATGTGAAGAGCCAAAGAGGCGTTATGTCACATTCTAGTGTGAGGTGAAGAGCCAAAGAGGCGTTATGCCACATTCTAGTGTGATGTGAAGAGCCAAAGAGGCGTTATGTCACATTCTAGTGTGATGTGAAGAGCCAAAGAGGCGTTATGCCACATTCTAGTGTGATGTGAAGAGCCAAAGAGGCGTTATGTCACATTCTAGTGTGAGGTGAAGAGCCAAAGAGGTGTTATGTCACATTCTAGTGTGAGGTGAAGAGACAAAGAGGCGTTATGCCACATTCTAGTGTGAGGTGAAGAGCCAAAGAGGCGTTATGCCACATTCTAGTGTGAGGTGAAGAGCCAAAGAGGCGTCATGCCACATTCTAGTGTGAGGTGAAGAGCCAAAGAGGTGTTATGCCACATTCTAGTGTGATATGAAGAGCCAAAGATGCATTATTCCATATTCTAGTGTGAGGTGGAGAGCCAAAGAGGGGTTATGCCACATTCTAGTGTGATATGAAGAGCCAAAGATGCATTATTCCATATTCTAGTGTGAGGTGAAGAGCCAGAGAGGTGTTATGCCACATTCTAGTGTGATATGAAGAGCCAAAGATGCATTATTCCATATTCTAGTGTGAGGTGGAGAGCCAAAGAGGCGTTACGCCACATTCTAGTGTGATATGAAGAGCCAAAGACGCATTATTCCATATTCTAGTGTGAGGTGGAGAGCCAAAGAGGCGTTATGCCACATTCTAGTGTGATATGAAGAGCCAAAGACGCATTATTCCATATTCTAGTGTGAGGTGGAGAGCCAAAGAGGCATTATGCCACATTCTAGTGTGAGGTGGAGAGCCAAAGAGGCGTTATGCCACATTCTAGTGTGATTCGAAGACCTAAATTGGCATTATGTTACATTCTAGTATGATGTGAAGAGCCAAAAGGGCGTTATGCCACATGTCCCCTGTTCCATTCACTATGTTAGACAACATAATCCTTTCAGTAATCCCTGAAATAATTGTGTGTACAGATTATAGCCATCTGTTTATCCTGTGTACAGATTATAACCACTTGGTTTTTATCCTGTGAGATAATAACCATGTGTTGTTTGTTACGTTTACAGATTATAGCCACCTGTTGTTTATCCTGTGTACAAATTATAACCACTTGGTTTTTATCCTGTGAGATAATAACCATGTGTTGTTTGTTACGTTTACAGATTATAGCCACCTGTTGTTTATCCTGTGTACAAATTATAACCACTTGGTTTTTATCCTGTGAGATAATAACCATGTGTTGTTTATTACGTTTACAGATTATAGCCACCTGTTGTTTATCCTGTGTACAAATTATAACCACTTGGTTTTTATCCTGTGAGATAATAACCATGTGTTGTTTGTTACGTTTACAGATTATAGCCACCTGTTGTTTATCCTGTGTACAAATTATAACCACTTGGTTTTTATCCTGTGAGATAATAACCATGTGTTGTTTGTTACGTTTACAGATTATAGCCACCTGTTGTTTATCCTGTGTTCAAATTATAACCACTTGGTTTTTATCCTGTGAGATAATAACCATGTGTTGTTTGTTACGTTTACAGATTATAGCCACCTGTTGTTTATCCTGTGTACAAATTATAACCACGTGGTTATCCTTTGTATAGATTATAACTACCTGTTGTTTGTTGTTTATCCTGTGTATAGATTATAGCTATGAGGAGGAGGTGGAGGAGGAGAAGAGACAACTGTGTGACGCCATAGATCAGCTGGCCCTGGCCTTCAGCAGCAGGTGAGATCAGTAGTCCACAAGCCAGGCAGTAACCAGCCACAGGGGGGATGTTTTTGCAGGGCAGGCTCTTATTACGAATTGTGAATTTCATGGTATTGGCACCTTAAATGATATTGATGAAAATGAGTGTTTTAAACTGTTCTTTTCTTCTTTTTTTCTGCACAATACTGTATGTTCGATGAAGAATAAAAAAGATATGGAAAAAATATGTCTCTCCTTGAAGTTGTGAATGAATGAAGCATTGAAGAGGGTAACTTTGTCAAATTGTACAATTTGTTCTTCCTAGAAGACATCTATAAAATTACATTAACAGGTAGAAACAGTATACATGTACAATTCCCTTTTTTAAAATCAGAAAATAGTCAATAACATGCCACTTCATAAATAGGCTGGAATCATAAATAAATGATAGCTGTATGTGGTGGTGGTGTTTTGATTTTGCATTCATGTCTGTGAATCAAGTTCTTGACAAGGGTGTTTGAGACTTACTGCAATATGTCACTTAAGGCATGTGTGTCATCTCTTCCTTTGAGTCATTTGTCCATGTTCTGTCATCTTCTGTTGTCCTTTGCCCATGTTCGGTTATTTTCTTTCGAGTCATTTGCCCATGTTCTGTCATTTTTTTTCCGAGTCATTTGCCCATGTTCTGTCATTTTCTTCCGAGTCCTTTGCCCATGCTCTGTCATTTTCTTTCGAGTCATTTGCCTATGTTTTGTCATTTTCTTTTGAGTGCTTTGCCCATGTTCTGTCATTTTCTTTTGAGTCATTTGCCCATGTTTGGTCATCTTCTCGTGAGTCATTTGCCCATGTTTTGTCATTTTCTCAGGAATCATTTGCCCATGTTTTGTCATCTTCTCTGGAGTCATTTGCCCATGTTCTGTCATTTTCTTTTGAGTCATTTGCCCATGTTCTGTCGTCTTCTCTGGAGTCCTTTGCCCATGTTCTGTCATTTTCTCAGTAATCATATGCCCATGTTTTGTCATCTTCTCTGGAGTCATTTGTCTATGTTTTGCCATTTTCTGTGGAGTCATTTGCCTATGTTTTGTCATCTTCTGTGCAGTCATTTGCCCATGTTCTGTCATCTTCTCAGGAATCACTTGCCCATGTTCTGTCGTCTTCTCTGGAGTCATTTGCTCATGTTTTGTCATCTTCTCTGGAGTCATTTGCCCATGTTCTGTCATCTTCTGTGGAGCCATTTGCATATGTTTTGTCATCTTCTGTGGAGTCATTTGCATATGTTTTGTCATCTTCTCTCGAGTCATTTGCCCATGTTCTGTCATCTTCTGTGGAGTCATTTGCATATGTTTTGTCATCTTCTCTGGAGTTATTTGCCCATGTTTTGTCATCTTTTCTGGAGTCATTTGCCAATGTTTTGCCATCTTCTCTGGAGTCATTTGCACTTGTTCTGTCCACAGTGTGTCAGAATATCTGATGGGAGACACAGAAGTTCCAGAGGAAGGTGATGTGAAAACAAAGGTAGGTAACTCTGAGAGTATATAGCATTTCCACTTTGTAGTTAAGGTAGTCTCCTTAGCTGGTGATGCCCCTTTTGATGTTCAACTTTCTGCTGTTAATACAGTATGTGGAGAATGCTCTGGTGGTGTTTTCAGCAAAGTCTGATGAAACCTTGTAAGTAAATACAAATATGTGAGGCCGAAGCCGATCCATCATGAGCCAGATGTGATGATTGTTGGTTTGATCAGTTTGTCTAATAATAGAGTGTTTCATGTTGTTTGCTTATTTATTATTCATTATAGTTTTACAGGATTATTTCTCTTCATGCCATCAATTACCTTGTTTTGAATTTTGTCTGTATAATGTATGGAGCTGTTATAAACTTTGGGACAACAGTCGTCACTCATAAACAGTCTTGTGTTTTGTATTTCTGGCCAGCGTCTTCAAACACATGTTTGTTGTCATAATCCAGATGGTTTATGCAATCAATCACGTGATTTGTAGCAAAAATCCTGTAGAAAAAAGACAGTATATTGTACATGTTTGTCAATCAGAGCGTTAAATTGTTGTAATCTGCAATTACAATGCAGATTATTCCTTGTGTGATCTTCTTAATTTGGTGAAGAGGAGCTACAGGTATCTTTGTGTTTGTAAGTCATGAAGTAATTTATGAATTTGGATTCCCAGTATGTTTTCTTATTACCATGGCTAATGATATTTTGATGATCCATGAGAAATTAGATTTACATATCGATGACAGGTACACTTTGAATATGTACACTTAGGTGTCCTGATCATTTGAATCATCACATATCTTAGACATAATAACTATGTGTACCCTTATTCCTCAACCTTTTCGCATATGAAAGACCAACTTTCAGTGCAATTTTTTCTCATTTTACATTTGATTTTGGAGACAAATCTACATTGGTTGGATTGGCGAATTTTGGTGCTTCACAAAAAATATAATTTTATCATTCTGCACAGCATAATGCCTTCAGAATATGCTTGAATAAACACAAACATGCAAAAAGTTGAAGAATTACAGTACTTATACATCACTAACATTGCCAGACCAGAAGAAAAAGAAGGCAGCTGTTGGAACTATGTATTAAAATTTCTTGGGCACAATGTAAGGATAAAGTGTACAGTCGCAAACGAGTCCATGTTATATGTACATGCATGTTATAGGCTGGTAAATGTAGTCAGTACTAGCCAGTGTCTCCATGAGCTGTTGTGCTGGTACTCCCTGGTGCTGGGACTCCCTGGTGCTGGTACTCCCTGGTGCCGGTATTCCCTGGTGCCTATACTTCGTAGTGCTGGTACTCCCTGGTGCTGTCATGGCTGAGGTATAATCAGGCCTATTTTAGTCATACATGTACGGCCAATACAGGGATGAGTCCAGGGACTCTATCCATAGGCCTGACCAACATTGTCTTAAAGAGAGAGGGAAACATCCTGAATGTGACTGATTAGAATGTGACCCTTAGATTAGTTATACTGGGAATGAAAGTCCTTTGCTTTTAATATCTTAGGATGTTTTAGCAGCGAGCTTTAATTTTTGTTAATAAAGCGTAAGGCCCCAAACCGAGAAAAGAAGTGAGATCTGCATACAGGTCACCATATTTTGAACCCACATGTAGTTAGCCATTGAGAAGGCAGAGTTCAGGATACTATTGCGGTAGTTTATTTGTGAGCACATGACTTACAGAGCACATTATGTTCAGCTCATCATAAATAGGAGATTAGAATTGCATCATAAGCAAGCGTGTGTGTAGTAAAACTACAACTTCTGCTGATTCCAGAGTCGCGTTGTTACTTTGCATACACTAGCAATTGAGACCTGACACGACCATCCCCTGTATGTGGCAGCAGACTTGGAGATCAAGGTGAACATTATGATCTGTCGAAGGCCTCGAGTAGCCTCGCTTTATGACTGCAGTTTGTGTTAGCAGAACATGGCAGCCCCCGTGTATGTGTATTTACCTGTCACTAAACACGCCATTTTACCTGTTTACCTGTGTTTAGCAAATGGTTAATTGCTTACAAAAAAAAATCAAACAAGATCACAAAGATAAACCTGTAAAAATGCAAATTTTCAGGACAGAGTCAACATTGATTGATTAATTGTTCATTTGTTGACATTCTGCCTTTTTTAGCATTATTTTTAGCATATCTTTATGCATAAATTCTACTGAAAAAGTGCTTTAGTGGTTAAAAAGGTTGAAGATGTGGATTAAATTTCAACAGGCCTTGCAAAAATTAAGGAGAAAAAACAACAGGAGAAAAATAAAGGCAGTGATTACATTATCTTAGCACTGCAGATGTTATCAGTCTCAGACAGTCATATCTTTAAGTCACATCAATGGTAGAATAGGCTGAATTGTTAGTGAGTTATCATCAGTAGGTCAGTGTTCTGAGAGGTTGAACTGTAGGGTAATCAGCTCAGCGTACATAGAAAACCTGGAAGCGTAAGCTTGTTGTGGCTAGCGGGTAATTTGGTACATCAATCCTAGAATTGGCTGAATTGTCAGCGAGTTGTCATCAATAGGTCAGTGTTCTTGGGGCCTGGAGTGTAGGGTAATCAGCTCAGCATACACAGAAAACCTGGAAACGTAAGCTTGTTGTGGCTAGTGGGTAATTTGGTACATCAATGCTAGAATTGGCTGAATTGTCAGCGAGTTGTCATCAATAGGTCAGTGTTCTCAGGGCCTGGAGTGTAGGGTAATCAGCTCAGCATACACAGAAAACATGGAAACGTAAGCTTGTTGTGGCTAGCGGGTAATTTGGTACATCAATGCTAGAATTGGCTGAATTGTTAGTGGGTAATCAGCTCAGCGTACACAGAAAATCTGGAAACACCTAAGCTTGCTTCAGTTGTCAGAAAATTGAAAGTTGGTCCAGTGTGATTGACTAAAAATCCAACATCATCTAAAAGTAGTCATTGCCACTAGACCTTTGCATTATTCTTGGTAGTGGATGTTGTGGCTAGCAGGCATTTTGACACTAATTCCTCTACATACATACATGTGTATAATAATGCATAATAGAAATGGTTTCTAAAACTAGATTCATCGTGAATGGTTGTGCTGGATTCGGTAACCATTTCTCTGGGTTTCCCATATTATATTTAATAATGTTTTATCTAGAGATTACATATCGGAGAAAATTGATGTAATATTTTTTGATGTTTGCTGATGAGAAATAGACGTAAGTTCCTGGAGATAAAGTCACAGGCCTAGAAGATAGAAGTGTACGCGGATGGCAGGTAAGAGATGCTGGGACAAATAACATTTAGATTATCCCACCTGGGTAATTTCTCTTTACTTATGTTGTATACATGGCATCCTGTAATTGTTTGGGGGATGAATATAGAAAGCTCATACAAAATTGTTTTTGTTATCCTTGAATGGATAGTTCCCATTGACATATGAGGCCTTTGT